>NC_056743.1:1638963510-1639151010 GCF_019279795.1 Protopterus annectens | reverse complement strand
AGTATTAGTATTTGGTTGTATATTCCGCTACTCTAACTGAACCATTTTAGCAAAGGAAGCATGGGGTCATCCCGAAAGAATTAATTGTACCTAGTGGATCTCAAAAGCACGCACGCACAAACTGTCATTCCATGGAATGTAATCAGCAGCCAGTTCATGCTTAAGCCATGTATTTCATTACTATGGTGCATTTATGGAATCATTGTCGAGGGCAGAATTTTCCTTCATCAAGAGTAAGAAGTCTTTTATTTAATTCAGCAGTACAATGTTAAATATCGGTCTCTGTAGATATTGTAAAATGTTGTATTGTACAACAGCTGCACTCCAAATGATTGTTTGGCAAATTATATAAATAACATTTCTGTCAGTTCCAGTTTTCATATTGTGGCCCCCATTGTAGATTATTTGAATAGAACTGACTTACAACATAACTTTAAATATTGTCTTTGTGTCTGTTTCTTTGTGTCTGTCTTGCTCTGTGCTGTGATTCAGAACACCAGGCTCTTGGAAGATCAGACATGATGCGTGTATGCTTGTTGCATTATTTTCTATACTTATATGCACACTGTCACATAGCACGTCAGCATGCATGTCTTGTCAAGATGACGTTCAACTGTGCAATGCATTTTGGTTTCAGTACTACCCCATGCATTGTGAGTATCCCTTTAGGCTTTACACAGGCACAAAAAGCCTATCTCTGATTGCACTGATCATTAATGTGATCTTACATCATCACAGAACATCGAAGAACATCTTTGAGTTTTGGCCATTTGTTTATGTGAACTGTAGTGGTAATGTGGCTAGTTAGCAACTTTTCTGATAATTTAGTTTGTGTTTCTGTTTTATGGAATAATAGCTTCTTACATTAGAGTTATTTTGCATTTATCAGATGACCTCCTCTAATATGAGAGTTTAAAAAGTATAAGAGTTGACATGCATAGGTTCATAGGTGTTTACTAGACTAATGACCATGAGGGCCTTTATAAGCCTAGCCATCCATCCCAAATCTCTGACAAGTTCTGATACCCTTGATAAGTGTAAGTATGGGCCTGGGAGATGAACCATTTACAGGTTACCTGTTTGCATGAGAGACGTAGGTACCAAACCAGGGATGAATTTCCAGTTTTCCATCCAGTTGTCCAAGTTATACTTGAATTGGATTAGGGAGGAACTCTGCTTCACATGGATGGAGAGCCTGTTCCATAGATGAGTAGTCTCTGGGATATATACCTATCTCTCTAGCAGGTCCTATTTGTATCACAGGCAAGGTTTAAGTCTTTAGACCAGGTAATTCTGGTACTGTTTGTTCTTTGGATATGCAGGAGGTCCATCAGAGTGGGGTCTGACAATACCGTGTATGCCAGGCATAGATCTCCCCTCAAAAGCCTGTAGGAGACAGAATACAGGGATAGGGTCTTGAAGTGGTCTGCATAGGACATATTACTTATGCCCTGTATTCTTTTAGTGAGAAACCTCTGTGGAAGTTTCAATTGTTAGATATGGCTGGTTAGGTACATACCAAAGGGGGCATTGTTCAATTATAGGTCTGATGAATGCCAGATACAGTTGAACAATGACTTCTATGGACTTAGATGCCATACCTTTGTTTTTAAATTGCGCAACATAGAATGATTTCCTCACCACTGTAGACACGTCAAAGGCTAGATTACTATCTATGTGCGTCCCTAAGTCCCTGACTACTGGGTCAACTCTAACGGGTGTGTTGTCAATATGATAGTTACCAGGGATGGATGACTTCCCAAAGGATACTATTATGCATTTATTGGTATTTAGTTTTAGTCCATGATTCTGACACCAGCTGTTTGTCTGTGTCAGCCCCTCTTGGAGAACATTTGTGTCAGTGTGAGATTTAATGACAGCTCCTAATTTGCAATCATCTGCAAATTTAGTCAGCCAGAGATGACTAAAATTGGCCTTGACAACTGAGAAGTAAATGCCAAAAAGGAGCAGTCCAAGGACTGACCCCGTGGTACTCAACTTGTGACTAGCCTCTTTGTCAAGGTGGACACCCCAATTCTAACTTCCTGGGTCCTGTCTGTGAACCAGTTGGCTATCCACTGGGTGACATACAGGTTTGTACCTAACCTCTTGAGTTTGTCAACAATGCCCAAGTGAGGTATTGTGTCTAATACCTTTGCCAGGTCAAGGTAGGCAGTGTGAACAATTTTGCCCTCATCCATTGCTTTGGTGACCTTCTCAAAGAAACCCACCAGGTTGAGTAGGCATAATATGCCCTTTACAAAACTAAACTGGGGTTGGGTCCAGTGTCTGGAGGTTTACTATATCTCAAATGATCATCTCCATGATAATGCTTTCCATGGTTTTACATAAATAAGACTAGTGAGACTTATGGGTCTGCAGTTTCCAGGGTCTGTAGATGGCCCACCTCTGTGCAGAGGGATGACTGTTGATTTTCTCCATTCATGAGGCACAAAGCCTGTTTGGAGGCTACAGATAAATAGTAATTCCAGAGGCCCTGATAGGTCATGTCACATGCTATTTAGAAGGCATTCTGGGATATTGTCTGGGCCCATTGATGCATGTTCTTGGTCTCAGAGAGTGCATTAAGGACCTGTTCCCTAGTGAAAGTAGGGGGACTTATATTTGATGATATTTCCTGAGGGGAGGTTGAGGGGGAAAGAGGAGTAAAGGTGGAGCTGAATTTATCAGCCAGGAAGTTTGCGATATCTTCTGGCTCAGTATAGGTGGCTGCATTTACAATGAGCTCTGCACAGAATTGTGCATTGCCTTTGAGGTTGCAGACATAGCTAAAGAATGCTTTGTGTTTGTCCTTGGCCTGAGAGGCCAAACCTACCTCAAATTTGGCTTTGGTAGATTTTATTTGTCCTCCGAGTTGTTTAGTTTAATGACAGTGCTTTCATCCTCCTGGGTGCTGCACCTCCTAATTTGTGTCGTAATTTTCTTCCTCCTGTTATATATCTGATATTTTGAGATTCCACAAGGGTGGCTTGTTTTTTGAATTAGTTCTGTACTTCTTCCTGGTGTGTACAGCTGCCTCTATACAGCTATTGACATGCTTGTACAGGGTTCTGTGAACAGTTCTGCATAGGCAGAAGTGTTCTCAGGGTTTATAGGGGCTTGAAATTTTGCCAGGTTCTCACTTAATAGCAGAAGGTTAGCCTTAGAATAGTTTCTGAATATTCCTGGTTTAGCTGGGGGTCCATGTTTTATTTTTACTTCAAAGGTGACCATTTTGTGGTCTGACCTTACCAGGAAAGGCCTTACAGTAGGGGGTGTGCAGCACTCTCCTATATTAGCAGATGTCCAGCAAGTGTATTGGAGTTGTTACATTTACATTTTGTCACTTTATTGTGACAGATCCAGTGTGTGTGCCATGACTGGTAGGTTGTTTAATCTGCATGATATATTGATGTTAGTAGGGGCAGTATTGTTGACAGATCATTGTTGACAGTCACTGAAACCTGGTTAAAAGCTGTGGAGAGTGTGAAGGCTGCCAGCCTAGCTAGATAGAATTTTGTAAATAATTCTATGTCATTGTCAATATTAATGTAATCCACAGGCTTGTTCTACAAATGTAAGTAAAACTATAAGTTATGATTAAACTATATGTTGTACTGAGCTTCAAAAATTTAACCACAGTGCACTCTACTGGAAGAAAGCTGATAAGTCAAGCATTGTATGACTGTTTGATCTCAAGCTCAGAGACAAGATGTCTGGGCCAGGAAACTCTTTCTGTTGTCTTGATTTAAGAGATATTATACACGTAAAACCCCAGTAAATGTATTTTATTGCTGTGGCTTCCTGACCAGGTGCAGCTTACTAAGAAATGTAAATTATGAGTTTCTGTTAGCCTGGGAACCAGAGAAGTTTCAAGAATGATGTAATGTGAAACAATGCAGCAGTACTGTTATCAATTTAAGACTTTCTCAGAGAGAGAGAGAGAATTAAGCATTTTGGATTTTGTCTGAACCTGAATGCATCAACTCACTAGCACTCTGCCTTTGCTCTGTAAGTAAGATATTTATTTAGAACAGTGATTTATCTTAGCGATAGATAGAAATAGCCAGATTACTCTAGCTGCTTTCTATATTTATGTCAGACTATTCTACAGTATTATTTTAAACCATTTTCCTGTGATCTTTGAACTCTGTAATGTCATTGTGTTGAAGTAATATGTATTGTCCCTACATTGCAAAGCCTGAGGCAGGTAGCTAGTGAGGCACCTGATTCTCAAGGGAAGGGGGAATCTGTGTCACACAGAGTCAGATGCTTACACATGCCTAGGACAAATGAGGTCTCTACTGTATAGAGAGTGGACCCCTGAGGGAGGGGTAGACGGTGAGAGAATAAAGTAGTTGGTAGTGCCTAGAGCCTACTGTCTGGCACTTCTAGCCATAGCTCATGATATTCCCTTGGAAGGTCATATGGGCATAAAACGTACATAGAGATGTATTATGCAGAACTTCTATTGGCCTGGAATTTCCAGAGGTGTAACAGGGTACTGCAGGACCTGTGAGCAGTGCCAAAATGTAGGCAAGCAGGAAACAAGGTGAGAGCTCCTTTGATGCCTTTGCCTGTGATTGAGAAGCCATTTCAGAGGGTAGATATAGATATTGTGGGGCCTCTGAGTACCCCATGTTCCACAGGGAAAAGGTATAATCTAGTAGTAGTAGATTATGCTACAAGATACCCTGAGGCAGTGGCTTTGTCCTCCATTGAGGTGGAAAAAGTGGCAAATGCTTTATTAAAGGATTTCAGACGGGTAGTTTTCCCAAAAGAAATACTGACTGACAGAGGTGCCAATTTCATGTCAGACCTGCTGGCTTTTCTGTGGAAGTACTGTGGGGTGAAGCACCTGAAGACCACCCCCTCCCATCCCCAGACTAATGGTCTTGTTGAGAGGTTAAACTCTACAATCAAGTCCATGCTACTGGCATTTGCAGATTAGTTTAAGAGGGAGTGGAACAAATATTTGCCCCATCTGTTGTTTGCTTACAGAGAGATTCCCCAGGAATCCACAGGTTTTTCACCCTTTGAGTTGCTGTATGGGCATAGGGTGAGGGGACCTCTAAATTTAATTTGTGACGAGTGGAAGGTGAGTGTGAATCTCACAAGGAGTCTGTTGTGGCATATGTCCTAAACCTCAGGACAAGGGAGCTCATGGGCTTGGCCCAGGAGAACCTGGCAGAAGCCCAACATCAGAAAAAGGTCTTGTATGACAGGAATGCTCAAGCTAGAGAGTATGCTGTAGGGCAGCAGGTAATGGTTCTCATTCCTGTCAGGCAAAACAAGCTGTAGGCATCTTGGGCGGGACCCTACAAGGTGGTAAGAAAGGTAAGTGATGTTAACTACATGGTAGTACTGCTAGGCTGGAGGCAGGGGCACAAATTGTACCATGTTAACATGATGAAACCTTACCATGATAGGGAGGCCCTTGTGCTGAGTATTTGCAATGGATTGCAGGAGGAGTCTGAGGAAGAGCTGGTGACTGATTTCCTCAGTGAGGCTCAGACTGACACCTCAGTGGAAGAGATAGCAATGTCCCAACATCTATCTCCTACCCAGATTAGAGAAATCCGAGTAGTGTTACAGGAGTTTGGGGACATGTTCACTGAGAAACCAGAGTGCACCCCCCTGGTGCAGCACCAGGTGGATACAGGACCCCAAAGGCGTATTAGGCATGTCCCTTACAGGATGCCCGAGAGAGTCAAACAGACTCTGAGGAAGGAGATACAGGAAATGTTGGAACTAGGGGTAATTCAAGAGTCCAACAGTCCTTGGGCCTCCCCAGTGGTGCTGGTGCCAAAGAAGGATGACAGCACCAGGTTCTGTGTGGACTACAGGAAATTAAATAGTCACACAGAGTCAGATGCTTACACATGCCTAGGACAAATGAGGTCTTAGAGCAGATGGGTGGGGCTAATTATCTTACAACCATTGATCTTACCTAGGGTTACTGGCAGGTGCCCTTGACTCCCAGTGCTAGAGAAAGGTCAGCCTTTGTGACTCCTTTTGGCTTGTATGAGTTCACAAAGATGCCTGTTGGGATGTACAACTTTCCAGAGGCTGGTAGATCATATCCTAGCAGGAACAGGAGGGTTTCCCTTGCTTACCTAGATGATATTGCCATCTACAGCCATTCCTGTCAAGAGCACCTTCAGCATGTCATGGAGGTGTTGGGCAGACTACAGAGGGCAGGTTTGGCCATTAAGCCAACCAAATGTCAGGTGGGATGGCAGAGGTCTCCTACTTGGGACATAGAGTGGGGAGTGGTAAGATCAGGCCAGAACCTGCCACAGTGAAAGCCATTCCGGCATGGCCTGCACCTGTTCCCAAAAAGCAGGTGAGGTAATTCTTATGGACAGCAGGGTACTACAGAAAGTTTGTCCTGAGTTGTAGTACCATAGCTGGTCCCATTACAGACCTGACAAGGAAAAACAGGCCAAATAAGGTAGTGTGGACCACAGCATATGAGCATACATTCCAGAAGCTTAAAGAAGCTTTGGGAGGACCCCCTGTGTTAGTGAGTCTAGATTACTGCAAAGAATTTGTTGTGCAGGTGGATGCTTCAAACCATGGGGTGGGGGCTCTACTTAGCCAGACTTCTTCAGAGGGAGAAGAGCACACAGTGGTTTATCTCAGTCGTAGGCTCCAACCCAGGGAGGAATACTATGCATCTGTAGAAAAGAAATGTCTAGCCATAGTGTGAGCATTGCAGAAACTTCAGCCTTATCTGTATGGAAAGAATTTCACTGTTACAGATCACAATCCCCTAATATGGTTACACCGAGCCAGCTAGCAAAATGCCAAGTTGCTAAGATGGAGCCTAAGGTTGCAAGCATATATGTCAGTGCAGCACCGCAGTGGGATTAGCAATGCCAATGCAGATGGGCTCTCGAGAAAGGGAATGGGTAAGGTAAACTCAGATAGACCTAACCCTCTCAAGCAACGTTTCTCAAGGGTCACTTGATAAACTAGCTTGAGTCAAGGGGGGGGGGGGGTATGTGAAGACTGCCAGCCTAGCTAGATGAATTTTGTAACTAATTCTATGTCATTGTAAATATTAATGCAATCCACAGACTTGTTCTACAAATGTAAAGAGAACTATATGTTATGATTAAACTATATGTTGTACTCAGCTTCAAAAATATAACCACAGTGCAGTCTGCTGGAAGAAAGGTGATAAGTCAAGCATTGTATGACTGCTTGATCTCAAGCTCAGAGACAGGATGTCTGGGCCAGGAATTGTTTTCTATTGTCTTGATTTAAGAGATAATTACTAGGGTTTTACACATGTAATGCCTTTTATTGCTGTGGCTTCCTGGCCAGGTGCAGCTTACTAAAAAATGTAAATTTTGAGTTTCTGTTAGCCTGGGAACCAGAGACGTGTCAAGAATGATGTAATCTGAAATGACTCAGCAGTACTGTGTTATCAATTTAAGACTTTCTCAGAGAGAAAGCTTATTTTGGGTTTTGTCTGAACCTGAACACATCAACTCACCAGCACTCTGTCTTTGCTTTGTAAGTAAAATATTTATTTAGAACAGTGATTTCTCTTAGAGATAGATATAAATAGCCAGCTTAGTCTGTTTTCTATATTTATGTCAGACTATTCTACAGTATTATATTACAGCATTTTTCTGTGCTCTCTGAACTCTGCAATGTTATTGTGTTGAAGTAATAAGTATTATCTTGTGTTTTTATTATTTATTATTAAATCTTTTTAAACGTTTCAACTGTGGCTGTTTTGTGTACAGATATTTTAAACTGTTAGAGTACATTGCATGTATTCAGTGATACTGTCCAAGCCACTCCAATACCTTTAGCCCTGGGTCACACTTACTATTTGGATAACAGTAATATTACATAGTGAAATTGGTCACCCTTTGTGAAGGGCCTGATTAGTAGCTGATAGAAGTTGTTGGTGGCATTGATTACTACCTTATAGCCTGGCAGAAGGGGGCATAGCTGGAGAACCTGTGCTAGCCTTCTTCAGCAGTGTATGTGTGTTTGTTTATAAACCAAATCTCAGTGTGTGTTTGTGTGTGTCAGCTACTTGGACAGGGACATGAAGCACTGGTTGGACAGAGAGGGTAATGGAGGTTTTGGCTTGTCTACTTGGCTGGTATCTGAATCCTATAGCTGTGCCAGTAGGGAGTATTATTGGGAAATCTGGAAAGAAAGGGAGAAACCAGCCCCAGGCTGACTGTGATCTCTGTGTGCTCTTAAGTGAAATTGTACTTTACTCTGTGTGTGCTTGTTATTCCTCCCAATGTACACGCCCCTCAGTGGTGATGATTGAGGCTCCTTGTTTACTGTCACAGAGAGCACTCCAACTTTTCCAGGTTACTCATCCTACCATGCTTTCAGATCCCAAATGGAGGGCTAGAAAGCCAAAGGAGGTGCAGTTTCAATATTTATCAAAGACATACGCACGTTCAGGCTGGTCAAATGGTATGATGCACAGGAGACACTCCAAGTACAGTTAACTGTTGACAAAACACCTATTCACATCATAGCTAGCTACAGACCCCCAACCATGACTCAGAATGCCCACTCCACTCCACCTATTTGGACTTACTTGAATCCATCAAGATTCAACCTTCTGCCCTGATACTGGGTGACATGAACTACCCAACCATAGAGTGGAAGACCTATTCTAACCCAAACATGATTGCCAGAGATTCCTCACCTTCATCAATCCCAATGCATTGGATCAGCTGGTCAAAACCACTACTAGAGATGAAAATATCCTGGACCTGGTCCTAAAGAACATGAGTAGCCACTGTAGCACTCCTACTGTGTCATCCTCCTTGGTAAGATCCGACCATAAAGTGATCACTTTTGAAGTCACCATCTCTGCTGAACTCCACCCCCCCCCCCATCCGGGTCAAACAAAAAAAATGTTTCAAAGCTGACTACAATCTCCTCATAGCAGATATAAGCAGCTTCACGGCCACTGTCCCTTCAGTTGGAACTAGCACTAATATCCAAGCCTACACCAAAAAATCTATATGAGCACCTACATAGCTATATGGACTCAGCAATACCTAACAGGACCAAATCATCCTCCTGAAGGAAGAGTAAACCTGTCTGGTGGACAGCAGCAATAAACAATCTCTATAATAGAAGGAAAAAAATTGCTGTCCAGGGCCAAGAAGGAGCAGGTGCCAAGTTGGAAGCAATCTCTCCTTTGTCTGAACAAGCAAATAAGGTCACTGGTGAAATCCTCTAAGGCTAACTTCAAGTCCAAATTGGCCACATCCACCAAAGACAATCACAAGGCCTTCTTCACATATGTCTGCAATCTCAAAATGGAACACCCAAATCTGCTCTGAATTGGTGGTCAATAACACCACATACACAAACTGTAGAGATATAGCCAACTTGCTGGCAGACAAATTCAGTGAAAACTTTACCCCCTTATTCCCCCTTCAGTAAACCAGGACATCCCCTGCTCCTGCCCCGTCCCCTCATCACCAGGGAGCAGGTCCTTAATACCCCCTCAAAGGCAAAAAATACAGTCTCCATGAGACCCGATAACATCCCTGGTTGCATCCTACATGAACTCAGGCATGAACTCTCAGCTCTGTTAGACACCCTGTTCAACCATAGCCTGAGCACCAACTTCATCCCAGTTCAAGGAGAGCCAACATCATCCCTCTACACAAAGGTGAAGTGTCCACTCACTCAGGTAATTATAGACCCATCAGCCTAACTAGCCTGATCAGCAAGGTCATGGAACGCATCATCATGGACCTTATAAACAAGGACATTGGCAACCTCCAAACACTTGACCCCACACAGTTTGGTTTTGTCAAAGGGAGAGCATGCCTGTTAAACTTGGTTGACTTCTTTGAAACAGTCGCCAAAGCCATTGATGAGGGGAAGATAGTGTTCACCACCTACCTTGACCTAGCCAAAGCCTTTGACACTGTTCTCCACTTGAGCATACTAGATAAACTCTCCCAGCTAGGCATCAACCCATATGTTACCAGATCGGTAGCTAACTGGCTCACTGATAGAACCCACTCAGTCAAAGTCGGGGAAGCCACCTCTAGTAGACCCGTAATGAGTGGTGTACCCCAAGGATCGATCTTGGGGCCTCTACTGTTTGGGATATACTTTTTTGAGGTGCAGGCCAAAACCAATGGTCTATGGTTGACCAAGTTTGCAGATGACTGCAAGCTGGGCTTTATGTTAAATTCCCCTTAGTGATGTGAACATCCTGCAAGAGGGGCCTCACCCAAACTAATGACTGATGCCAGAAGCATGGCCTCAAACTGAATGCCAAGAAATGCATCATTATCCCTTTTGGGGAAAATGTCATCTCCACTATCACATTAATAACAACGTACTAAGCATGCAGTCAGTCGTGAGGGACTTGGGCACCAAGGTTGATAGCAACCTGACTTTTGACCACCACTTTGCCTTGCTTGTATGGAAGGCTTTCTACAAGGCCCACCTCATAAATAAGGGTATTTCATCCAGGAAAAATTAGGTCATAACATCCCTGTACTCCCCCCTTATCAGACCCATTATTGAGTACAATGGCCTCTTCAGCATGTACCTTGCCAAACACATGCAGCAGTTGGAGAGACCACAGAGGTTCCTGACCAGGAAAATCCAGGGTCTCAAACACCTATCCTGTACAGATAGGCTAAAAGCCCTGTCCCTCTACTCAGTCTCATACAGACTGCTCAGAGGTGACCTATGTCTGGCATACAAGGCAATTTCAGACCCAGCCTTGATGGAATTGCTACATATCCATAAGACAAACTCCACTCACGCAACTCACATGCAAGGCCTTAACCTGGCCTGTGACATTAATAGAAGTTGTTGGTGGGATAGATTTGTGTCCCAAAGACTCCCCCACCTGTGGAATAGTCTCCCTCTCTCCATGTCAAGCAGAATACCTCTCTAGCCCTCTTTAAGAGGAACATGGACGACTGGATGGAAAAAAGAAAATACACCCCTGGGATCCCATCTGTGTTCCTGCTGGATGGGGAAAACCGGTGCTGACTTTGAAGGAACATGGGCAAAATTCTTGGTTAGGCTTATAAGGGCCTCTGGGCTAATAGCCTAGTATCATCCTATGAACCTATGATTGCCGTTTAAATTTTAGCTGTTTATGATTATAATTTTGTGATTGGTGATTTGCCTTGCCGAGGAATCACAGTCCACTCACACTCTAATGCACAAGAGGGATAATGCTTGGAAAAACTAAATTTCCTGGCCACTTCCAAACTTATAAAGAACTCCAGAATCTGACTAAAAAGCTTGTTAACAATGATAAGAAAAACTTCTGTCTACAGCCTCAAACTAACCCTCACGGCAATCCCAAAAAGTTTTGAACGCCATCTACAAGATTCTTCACCCATGTAGCCCTAGCACTCCCATCCCTTACTTCTAGAAACCGTCATTATCATCCTTAACTCTCATTTCATTAGCTCTGTCAGCAAACTAACCCAAAATAGTCATGTCTCCTGTCTCCCTACTCACCCCTCCCCCTACCCTTAAAGCCACCTTCTCACTCAAACCTGTCCCCACTGCTTACATAAAATCTCTACTAATTAAACTAAAGCCATGCTTTCCCTTGGCCAACAAAGTACCTCCCCTCTTCCTAAAGCTTGCTGCTAGCTATATAGCTTACCCAATCTAAGTCTTGGTCAACTGATCTATCCTACAATCAACTGTCCCCTCTATCTGTAAACAATTCCACACCATATCTATTCATAAAGGAGGACACCCCATTGACCTCTCAAACTACAGGCCCATAGCCATTCTATTCCCCCTCTCTAAAATACTTGAAAAATGTATCCACAAACAACTACTGGATTATCTTTGCCAAGAAAATCTACTCACTCATACCCAACACGGCTTCCGCCCCAACCATAACATGACTACTTTAATTTCCTTCACTAATACCATCTCTCTATCCAGCAATAGCAATAAACTAGTTTCTTGTTAATTTTAGACCTCTCCAAAGCCTTCAACAGTCTCATCCTAAGCTTGTAACTAAATTGCCTGATCTTGATCTCTCATATCCAACTCTTAAATGGTACTCTAGCTACCTCACCAATAGACAGCAGTCCATCCAGTGGATCTCTTCCTTCTCATCCTTCCTCCCAGTCAACACAGGAGTACCAGAAGGCTCCATCCTTGGACCACTGCATCTGCTTGCCTCCTTTTTGTACCCTTTATCAAGAAAAGAAGAAATACCTAGCTCAACTCTGCTCTGATTACAACCCATCTGGTATCACAAGAACCTGTCCAAACTCTGGTGATTGCATCTGCTTGCCTCCTTTTTGTACCCTCTATCAAGAAAAGAAGAAATACCTAGCTCAACTCTGCTCTGATTCCTGCCCTAGCCACAACCCATCTGGTATCACAAAAACCCGTCCAAACTCCGGTGACTGCATCTACTTGCCTCCCTTTTGTACCCTCTATCAAGAAAAGAAGAAATACCTAGCTCAACTCTGCTCTGATTCCTGCCCTAGCCACAACCCATCTGGTATCACAAGAACCTGTCCAAACTCCGGTGACTGCATCTGCTTGCCTCCTTTTTGTACTTTCTATCAAGAAAAGAAGAAAGTAGGTTATGAGCATAGGCCTGCTGGTATACTAGGCCTCTGTTTTGGATATCTACAAGGGTCTTACAGTTTGCCTGGGCTTGAGCCACTAGCAGCCGGTACCTCTCCTTCACAGCCTCTCTTCTACCTTCTCACCTCCGCACCTATAACAATCCCACTCTTATAATTTGTTTTTACTTTATCTGTTCACTAGTTAGCTTCCCCACTCACCTTCTTCAATACCTGTTTTATCCACTATGTGGCAACCTCATCCCTTCCTTTTCTCACTGCTGTTCCCTCTTGCTCTAACTGTCCTACTTCTGTAATTTTAGTATTGGTCTTCCTATCCCCCTTCACCCTCATCCTTGCCAGTGCTCTCTGTTTGTCTCCCTCCTTTTTTACCCCTGAAACTTGCCTAAATTTTTTTTTCTATTCCTAGACCTGCTCCTCCTCTCTTTCACCTTATGCTTAAACACTGATTTAACCCTCCTTTATTTTTGTCATTCGCTAGTGTATTTGGGCATTCTAGACCTTTTCCTTTTCATGTTATACCTCTCTTACCTATAATTACCTGCATTTCTGATAGTCTCCTTTCCAGTTTCTCCTTCAATTGTTTCTACCCGCTCCGTTCGCCCTGCGGGCTTACACCGCTCCCCTACCCTACCCCCAATTCCCACCCTCCCCCAGGTGTCCTAAACTTATACCTCCTAAAACGTACCCCCTACTCTTCCAACCAATCCCTCAACTCACCCTTCCCTCTTACTTTAACCACACCCCTACCCTCCTATTACTACTCTCTATAATATACTCCCTAAAATACCTCTATTCGTATCCCTCTACTCTTAACTTAAATATCCTATTATCCCCTCACTTACATTTGCAGATTCCTTATTCATTCTCTCCTCCAATCCCACTTCCTCTTCCTTTTGTTTCACTCAAGTTACAACTTTACTTCTCCACAAAGATGGCTCCCTCTACTCTAACTATGCTTACACTTTCAGTTTTACTCTTAACTACCCTCCTCTCAGCCTACCTTCTTACCTCCTTTGAAAATCTGCACCATGTCCAGCTTATACACTCACACAAACAAACTACAACTTGCACATATACACCCCTAACTACACACTCCAATATTACTTCCACTCCTAGCTACCTTCTACCTAAATACCACAGACTCTCCCACATTAATCATGTCCTACCCACCAATAGCAAAATGTCCTACCCACCAATAAAAAATTGAAACTTCAAACCTATCTAAGAAACAACTTAATAACAAAACCAAATAATCCCACCTTACAAGATGGAGACATCCACCCCAACCCTGGCCCTACCAACCCTACTTTTCAAATAACTAACCCTAAACTCAATAATTCCCTCCTAATAGGATATCTGAACATTCAAAGCATCAATAATAAAGTATCTCACCTTCATGCCCTCCTAGATATCCACTCCTTTGATATTCTCTGCCTCACTGAGACTTGGCTAAAACCTGATACAAAAGACAATGAGATTACTCCCCAAGGCTATAATATAGTGAGACCTGACCAATCAAAATGTAAAGGTGGTGGAGTAGCAATTCTTTTTAAGAATGAACTTCATATCTCCACCCTTCCAGCTTATCCAACCCAGGATAGCAAAGTTGAAGTCCTCATAACTAAATTCCAATTTAACACCAAGAAATCCCTATACATTATCTGTATTCACTTACCACCCGGTAATAATATACCTACTTTAGAAGCTTTTATCAGCTGGGTATCTTCTACTTACCCCCAAGAAACAATAATCCTAGGTGACTTCAACATAGACTGGAAAAGTATCAATGCTGAAAATCCTACCTCTCATATCAACCTCCATGGTTTCACCCAAACCACTACCTCTACAACAAGAATTAATAAACCTAATAAAAAAGAGAGTATCTTAGATTGGATACTTATAAACAAAGTTAAACAAACTTACAAAGTAGGAACCCTGCCAGATGATGTCAGTGATCACTCTTTGACCTATATTACAAGAGAAAAGAAAGATTTTCCTAACCTTCCCACCATTAGAATAATATGCTCTACCAAACATTTTAACGTAGACTTATTTCAAACTGAACTCAGAGAATGCAACTGGAACCCCTTAAAATCCATTCCTCTTGAAAATGCAGTAATATACTTTAATACAACTTTCTTATCCATTCTTGACAAACATGCTCCCAAACGTACCATCAGAATGAAGTCCAGCACAGCCCCATGGCTCTCTAATGAAACTAAAAATCTAATTCTATTTAGAAACAAAGTCTGGGCCAAATGGAGATGCCATAGAAATAGCTCTGATCTTCTTCATTTCCACCAGCTTAGAAATACTACAAAAAAAGCAATAATTACTGACAAAAAAAACTACTACTGTAAACTTCAACAAACTCATCAAAATAATCCAAAAATGTTCGGTCTTGTATAAATAGACTGCTTTCCCCAGGTAACTCCAAAACTCCCACCCCACTTGATGCTGATCCATATACCCCCCACCTAACTGCAAATACCTTCAACTCTTTCTTCACTGACACTATACAATCTCTAGCTAGACAACTCAACACTGATAACTCCAACCTTCCAATCAACTTAGCACACTCCTCCCATAACTTTAAACTACAACCCATCTCTACCTCTCTCATCTATAAACTTATTCATAAACTGAAGCCTTGTACCCCATCTGCTGACAAGCTTCCTTCTCTCTATGTCCAAAAAGCAGCCAAGGTAATCGCATACCCTATATCTATACTTATAAATAGAACAATCCAAGAAGGAACCATCCCAGACATCTGGAAAAATCTCCCACATTATCCCTTTACATAAAGGTGGGAACTCTATCGATTACTCTAACTATAGACCAATTGCTCTCCTATCGCCCTTAGCAAAAATTATGGAGAAATGCATTCACCAACAACTTTTACAGTATCTCTCTCTCCACAACATAATAGCAAGCTGTCAGCATGGCTTTAGGCCTTATCATAGTACTACCACCACCCTCCTATCCTTTACAGATGCTATCCATAGAAACCGCAACAACAACCTTCTCTCTTCTGCACTCTTCATAGACCTCTCTAAAGCTTTCGACATGGTTAACCATTCCATCCTAATTAACATTCTTGAATCTCTCTCCTTTGATAATCTAGCCATTAATTGGTTCAGATCTTACCTCAGCAATAGGCAACAGGCAGTTCTCTGGGAAAATCAAATTTCTTCCTTGTTACCTGTCACCATCGGTGTCCCTCAAGGTTCCATTCTTGGACCACTTCTTTTCTCTTTATTCATTAATGATCTCCATATAGCAATTCCTCAAGCGACCTGCATTCAATATGCATATGACTCCACCCTTATTTGCTCAGCTTCCTCTCCAACTGAACTTTCTTCCCTTACTCAAAACATCTTCAACACGGTAGAAATGTGGTTTACCAAACCTTACCGCCTACTTAATGCCAAAAAAACTAAACTCCTTCTCTTTACTCCCACTAGTAGGTCCTCCCCCTTAGACTTCATAATCTCTTCAAATTATGCCACTGTCATCTCACCTGACTCTACTACCAAACTTTTAGGAATAACCATTGACAACAATCTCTCTTTTGATCAACATATTATCAACACCATTAAAATAGTCAACAGAAAAATAGGATCCTTATATAGAATTAAGTCTTTCTTAACCACATCAGCTAGAGCCAAGATCGCTCATTCCCATCTAATCTCAACTCTTATGTATATCTCAGCTATTTTTACAAACCTTAAGAAAACTAACCTTAACAAACTAGCAACTGCCTACAATAACATTGCCAGATTCGCTACTGGAAATCCCTTTAGAACTCACCACTGTTCTAACCTGATGCAACTAGACTGGCTGGAATTTCAAAACCATCTGTTAATCCCCCAACTCACTATTGCCCACAAAATACTGTACCAACCCAATAATACCCTTATACTCTCAAAACTCTTAATCCCATATAATAATCTCAACTCCCTTCGCTCTTCTAGTAAACTCATTGCCAGTTTAACAAAGTCTAATAACACAGCTGGTGACTCTCTATTTACTAATATAGCAGGAAGGAACTGGAATCTGCTACCAGGTGATATAACACTAACTACATCATTGCCACTCTTCAAACAAAAGCTCAAAAATCACCTCCAAAGTCACTGGCTATGTCCTTGTAGTAAACCTGACTAATCAACACCTATACCCTGTCTTTCTCCTCTTCTACCTTCTTCCTAACATTTAATAATTAGTCTTGTAACTAAGACTATCACTAAACCAAACTATAATCAATGAATTGCTTAAATCCCTCAATTTTGATGTAAATTATTGTACTTAACTCTTACTAGAGTGCATCTATTTCACCTTTCTAAGCAAGATTATGTTCTATGTTAACTTTCTGAAGTCTCTTTGATCTCTGAAATGTTATACTGTATCATATGGTTTTTAATCATTTTTTTTACCATGTAATGATATTTTTTTTGTATACGTTTTTGTTTGTATTTGTGTGGAGCTTTTCTCCCCGGGCCTCTACTGAAAATGGATATATATCCAGCTAGACTAGCCCAGTTAACAAATGTAAAATAAATAAAATAATAATAAATAATAAATAAATATTTAACATTTTCACAAACTGCCTTCACACTTCCTGCTCTCATTCCTGTCTCATACAATAGGCAGATGATTCCATAATCATCTCCTCTTCTGATGATCTCTTTCAACTCCACACTGTAACCCAAAACGCCTTCAACTCTAACTAGCAATCAGCTCATACTCAATCCCAAAAAAAAATTTTCTCTTATTCCTCCTAAAATCTCTTTCCCACCATAAATCTTTATTTACTGTCACAATTCCTTGACAACACTGCAATTAATGTAGAAAGTCACATCAAGCTCATGGGCACGATCATAGACGATCAACCTAAATTTGATCTGTATGTACAAAATTGCATAAAAAAGTCTCACCAAATAGACTCTTTCACTTATCTTTTAATCCCAGTTTACTTTATACCTGCCCAATTTTAATCAATTTACAATCCTCTCTAAAATCTAAGCTCAAACTCATTTATAACAAAGTCACTAGGTTCATGGCAAACCAGCCCTAAAACTCCCACCACTGCCTTTCTCTCAAACTCTTTACCTGGCTAGAATTCCCCCACCAGCTCATGCTACCATAACTGTTCCTCACTCACTCCATCCTCAACAAACCTCCTGCTATCTCATCCCTCATCTCCTTCTGTACTCCCAATTGCTCTCTCCTGAGCTGTGACCAGTTTCTCCAGGATACTGAGAAGCCCAAACAACTTCAAATAAAAAAACTCTAAAAGAAACTCTACGTCCTCTGTCTGCTCCTACCAAAGCCCTACCTAACCCTCTTACTGTGCTCCTCCCTTATTTCTCTCACTCCTTTTTATCTACTTCCCCATCCACTTTCTACCACTCCTACTACTTCAGCATCATACTACTTTCTGTTCTGATGTCATTTGCATTACCCCTGTGTACTGCCCCTGCCTACTCAACTTGAGTGAGATCTCTTTACTCCAGAGCTACCTGAATTGTTTTACTTTGTACTGTATCCTGAGATATATATGTAACTCTAATAGCCACCATTGACTTTCAGTATCTTGTACTGCACTGCCTGCTGATTTATTTGCTGTTGTACTTTACCTGAAATTTTTGTATCTTCAGCTACCTCTGTATTAGAATCTGTCTTGTAATTTAAGCTCTCTGTACTTACTGTAATTTCTGCTATGATAAGTGTTCTGTATGGAGCCTTTCTCCTCAAGCCTTTGCTGAAAATGGATTCAGGCTCAGTCAGACTAACCTGGTTAACAAAAGTCAAAATAAGTAAATAATAATAAATAGAAGAAATGATACATGCTGGGTGTCTTATTTAATCATACATAACTGTGTGATGTATATGTAGTAGAGTTGGTTGGACAATCAGACAAGGGTACTTATTAGAAGCAGCCATTGTGTGCTGTGCACTGTTGATACTACTTTAAATATATGACTTAGTGTTATTCCTGAAAGCTTAGCTGGTTCTTTACTTAAGGAAGCAGATTTGTTGGAAAGAAAATAGATCAGATACATCAGTGCTATTAGCTCATTTGGCATCCAGAGGGATTCTTACAGTCTCAGACTTGCAAGGCCTACTGTGGTCAGTTTAGCCAGTGCTAAGTTTACGTAGCTGCTGCTGTATAAATCTGAAGAGATTGCCAAACCACTCTTCCTTTATGACAGGAGAAGAGAAGAGAAGCTAGAAAGTATGCACAACTTTCTGGGGTAACAGAAGGTACAGAAAGAAACAGTAGCCATACTTAAGGTCCATTTTGTTTATGCTATTATTGGCAAAACTTCCAACAGTGATAGTGATATCACTGATAAGAGTAGCTAATCCAAAGATTCTTTAAATTAACTAATTCCTGATTTACTACAGATATGTTTAACAGGATTGGGAATGTTATATGTTTATTTTGCGGATTAAAGGAAATGAACTGGCAAGCTGATGAGGTCAGCTTTTTTGAGACTGTCCAGAAGAGATGGTAAAGAACACACTTTGGGTTAATCACTATTGTTTCTTAACTGAATGTCCATTTAATATCACATTTTGCATGTTTTTTATGTCCGCAGTACTTTAAAGTTACAAAATTATATGAAATAATTCCACTATAAATAGCTCAGAGGTCAGATAATCATTATTTTTTCCATTATGTCAGCAAAAGTGTCATTGTCATAGTTGCTTGAATAATTTTTAGGTGATCTATTTAATATGTATATATAAAACATTTCAAAAGGAAGAAAAGGGGAATGTTTGAATAATACAAAGCCTGTTTTAGAAGTAAAGGCCTAATATCACTGATCAAGATCTGAACAACCATATTTAAACTTGATTGCATTCATTCCAACAATGCATATGGGTACAGAAAAATTCACAGAAAGCCAACTCTGTGAGTTAGAAATCTTATCAAAATATGTCCCCTTCTTCATTCTTGGTTTAACCATGATGTTAGTGAAAAAATGTCTGCATTGAATCAGCTGAAATGTGGAACTTTCAAGTGTCATCCTGCTTGACAGCAGAGATTGGGATAACAACCATACATACTTTTGCTGCAATGCCTCCACAATGCCAACATTCTGAATTAGGGATTTCTCCCTTAAGATAAAAAGCATTTAGAGTGAAACTGCAATAAGAGGTTTTTATATATATTGAATGCGAATATCTTTTCCAGGTTAAAATCACTGTATTACTTGAGAATTACATTATACATACCCAACCATAGAGTGGAAGACCTACTCTAACCCAAACATGATTTCCAGAGATTCCTCAACTTCATCAATCCCAATGCATTGGATCATTGAGGTTAAGGGAATTGTAAAAAAGAAATTATTATATAAAGAAACGTGTATTTTGAAATTTAATACACTGTTTCCAGCCGGTTTGAATAATGAATGTAATTGGAAGGTTTTCCTTTGAAAGCTTTTAAAAATGTGATTAATTGTTTAATTGATTTAATTAAGTGTAATTGTGTGTAATATATATACTTGAACTATTTGGTGACTGTATTATTACTCCTGGAAGGCTTGTTTGTGCCAAGGCGCCAGAGTTTTTTTATTAAAAGTTCAAATACAGATCGTGGTGCAGCTTCTTATTCCTGGCTGAGTAGTTTGGTTTTTGTATCTTTCCTACTGGTGTTTTTTTTTTTTTTTTTTTGTGGTATCTCCTGGATATCCTCTGCCTCTCCTATTACTCTCCACTTTACTCCCCCCCCCCTTTTCCTTTCATACCACTAATAATTCCTCTAGTTTGTCTCACCGATAATACCTCTATAACTTTATTTGATAGACTTCGTTTATTGATAGCACAAGACTTTTACCTGAAATTCTACAAGGCATAAATGTTTTGATGATTTTTTCCCCTTATGTTTTTAAACTGCTTATGCATTTTTTTTATTTTCTCATGTTTTTTAGATATCTTTCATGCTTTAGACTCCTAATTTATCTTGCTTATTGTTTGCAATGAATGTATAGTGTATCTGACTGTTGTTGTGACATAACTATACTGTTTCTTAACATCATCTGTTTGTATGTGTGTTTGTGGAGCTTTTCTCCTCAGGTCTCCACTGAAAATGGGCCCCCAGCCCAGTGGCCTAACTTGGTTAACAAAAGATAGATAGATAGATAGATAGATAGATAGATAGATAGATAGATAGATCGATAAAATAAAATGTATGTTGTTGAATTCATAATACGCCAAGACACCCATTAACTGTAGGATTATCTGCTCTGTGCCATAAATTTCTTGAATCAAATAGATACAGTTATATATAACCTTCATAACTATAACCAGCTCAACACCTGACTATGATTAAAGTAATCAAATACCTTTAAAACAATACAATAAATTGGTTCCCACCTAATCATCATATTCTTATAGTGTAGAACTATCTTAAGTCTTTCCCTGCCATTTCACACTGAACTGATCGAAGGAAGGACACTGAGGAAACTCGGAGCTATAATATATAACATTAAGTATCCTGTTTTTTGTTTATTTTATTCTTTATTTCTTTGTTATTTATAGCACTTTGTGTACTTTGTATTTTTCTAGCTAGTTTCACAGTGTGTGAGGTATTAACTGGAAAAGGATGTTCAAAGTAAGATTACTTGAACATTTAAGGGACATAAGGAATCAAAAAGTAGAAAGCCCATTAGCTTTACATTTTGGTGAATATCATAATGGTTCCAGTGATAGCTTGCAGGCTACTATCTTACAGCAAGTAGCTGATACTGAAACAAATGGCCATATGGTTGAAAAGTTACTGCTAAGCAAAGAAACTATTTTCATTTTAAAGTATGGCACTTTGTTGCCTAATGGATTGAATACAGAGTGCTGTTGGAAAAGTGTAATTGATTAATTGTATAATTAATTTTAATTGTTTTAATTGATGTAAGTATATAAAGTGTTCAAAAATTATGTAGGTTTACTCCTTGAAGGCTTACTGTGGCCGAGGCGCTAGAGAGAGAACATATTGTTTTGTCTGTTTCATCAAGAGAGCTAATAAATCGACTTTATTTTACTGGTCTTGTGGTTTTCGTTCATCTACTTTCTTCTGTTGCTGCTGGATTTGTTTCATCTATGGCCAGTGATCCTGCTTTAAATGTTCCACGTATGTTTAGAGAGGATAATGGTGGTACCTCTCAGCGAACACTGGATGGTTTCTTTAATACTAATTCTGACCGTAATATCGATCGATCCGAAAGGACTGCTAATACAGATGGTAATGGGGATATTCCAGCATGGGAGCGGTTTCTAGCTGAAACACGCAGCAAACGTGTTAACCCATTTGCTAATATAGGAAAACGCTCCATGGATTTCCCTTCTGAGGTAAAGACTATGGTTTCTAAATTGACTAATTTGATGAACAAAGAAACAGCTACATTTTATAACTGTAATAGTTTACAAAGATATCTAGATTTAGATATCATTCCTAGGGGCTTAAGGGCTATCAAATTTCCATCTGAACCTTTTATTGTGTCTTGCCCTACTGATAAAACTTTCCAGCATAAGTGGGAATCTGCAGCACCAATGCTCAAAGGAATGGATCAAAATTCTAGTGGAGAGAGACAATATTAAATTATTGAATTTAAAAAGACATTAATATGGTTTGTAATAATCTTGCCACTCTGTTAGATAGAACCGAATGGATTCTTGTCTTAGAGACATACAAGACAAGATTAGCGTGTTAGAAAAAGAATTATAGACGAGAAAATGTATAAAATTCAAAGAGACCTCCGTGACTTTGATAGAGGCAACGTTTACTTGTTTAGAGCCAATCAACGATCACGCTCTTCTGTGTCTACCTAATGGTTCTAATAGAGACTGCAACAGACAGGCGAGCACTACTAGTGCTGATGCAGTTAATCAGACGCCAGATAGACAAGTTTATGTTTCTGAATTAAGAGACTTTCCTGATTTACCCTCACCTGCTAACCGGGACTTTTTCATGAGCGCTTCCCAGAACGGTTTCGTTCAGCTGGGGAGAATGGTCAACAGCGGAAAAGAGGTTATGGAGAACAGGAATTCCAGAGGGAGGACAACAACGTCAATGGAGACACTAAAGAACAAAATGGTACTAACATTTGTTGTACTAATATTGTGGTGAATTTGTCTGGCTGTTATGTGTCTGATAATATTGTCTCTATATTGAATTGTGGTTTGAAATTTGTGCCAACAGTATTGCGAAAATACATGAATGGAAAATAGAAGTATTTAGATTTGTAAGGAAGCTGCATTTATGGTATTATTTTAATAACATATGTAATATCAAACTTACTGAAGATGTTGAACAAGTTAATATGGATAGTGTAGAATGGGAAAGTGACTCTAATGAGTCTTGTGATTCATTTGTTTCCTGTGTTAGTAATCTAAATGCTTATTACCCTATTGATACTTCTGCTTTAAGTATAGCCAGCAACTTTATGCCTCCTTTTATTCATGAAGGAATAAAAAAATTTCATGCAATGTTAGATTTTGAAATAGAGTATTTGCTAAGAAATTTACAGCATAATAATATTGAATATAATTTGACCAGACAAGAATGGGGAGAGTTAACACAATTTTCTAAACAATGTGATTTAATAGTTAAGCCCTCTGATAAGGGCAATAAAATTGTGATAATGCACCATACAGTATTTAAAGATGTGTTTAGATCTACTAAATGATGAATCTGTATATTGTGTAGTTCAAAAGGATGTTATAGAATGTGCTAAGGAATGTTATAATGATTTAATTTTTAAGGGCTTGAGACTGGGTTACTGGACAGAATCTGATGTAAAAAGAAACTAATATCATCTGATGTAGGTCCAGCATACTTTTACTGCCTGCCCAAAATTCATAAAATTTTAGTGAACCTCCAGGTAGACCAATTGTTTCAGCAAGAAAATATTTTTACATAATTTGGGAGTAGTATTACATAAGGTATTGCTTAAAGAAGTTGTTTGTCTACCATCATATATAAGAGATTCCTTTGATTTTCTGAATAAAATAAAACCTATTGTATGGAGTGAAAGTATGTATTGGATCACATTAGATGTGAAGAGTTTGTATACTAGTATTCAACACAGATTTGGTTTAGAAGCAATATATAAAAGCATGGGGACCATCCCTACACACATTATGTTCTTGATTTAGTCCAATTTTGTTTAGAAAACAATTATTTCAGCTTCAATGACATGGTTTTCATCAGATACAAGGTACAGCCATGGGTGCCCCATTCGCACCAATGTATGCTAATATATTCATGGGCCTGGTTGAACAAGAGTGTATCTATAAAATGAATTTGTACAGAAATATGTTAAAATATATTATAGATACATAGATGATTTGATTTTTATGTGAAGATGGAATTAATAATATAAATCAATTTGTGAAAGAAATTCAACAAAATAGGTTCAATATTTCTTTTGAAGGATTACAATATGGACATACAGTGAATTTTTAGATATTAAGTTAATAGGACTAAGTGGTCACCCAATAATTACTAGTATACATAGAAAGTTTGGTATGCCACATGACTTTTTGAAGGCTACTAGTTGTCACCCTAATCAAACTATTCAGTCTTTGCCATATGGAGAGTTCTTAAGGATTTCGCGTTTATGTAATGATGACAAAATATTCATACAAGAAATCCAAACAACAAAAGAAATGTTTTTGAGAAGAGAATATGATGCTAGACTGCTTGAACTAGATATTAAGAAAGTAGTAGAATCAAGATATAATTCTCAGAATACTGGTCATGTTGGTTATGTTAACAAATATTATACCAAAAATAAAAATAATATAAATAACTTGGATAAAAATATTTTCTTAGTGTCTACTTATAATTTTTTTAGTAATGATATTAAAAAATGCATTTTGCACTTTTGGGAATTTTTAAAAAATTTTGGGGAACTTAATAATTTAATGGAGAAAAAACTAATTTTTTCATATAAAAGAGGTAGAAGTTTAAGAGACATGGTAGTCCATACAAAATTTTCAAAACCAGAGTGTAAAATATATCATGAAATGTCAGATTTTGGAACATTTCCATGTGGAAATTGCAGTATTTGTAGATATATAAAAAAAGTTTTTACAAGTATTAATAATGTTAGGTTTACGTCAGATGGCATATATAACTGTAAGACACAAAAAGTAATTTATGCTATCAAATGTGGGTGCAATAAGTTCTATATTGGTCAAACAAAAAGGATGTTCAAAGTAAGATTACTTGAACATTTAAGGGACATAAGGAATCAAAAGTAGAAAGCCCATTAGCTTTACATTTTGGTGAATATCATAATGGTTCCAGTGATAGCTTGCAGGCTACTATCTTACAGCAAGTAGCTGATACTGAAACAAATGGCCATATGGTTGAAAAGTTACTGCTAAGCAAAGAAACTATTTTCATTTTAAAGTATGGCACTTTGTTGCCTAATGGATTGAATACAGAGTGCTGTTGGAAAAGTGTAATTGATTAATTGTATAATTAATTTTAATTGTTTTAATTGATGTAAGTATATAAAGTGTTCAAAATTATGTAGGTTTACTCCTTGAAGGCTTACTGTGGCCGAGGCGCTAGAGAGAGAACATATTGTTTTGTCTGTTTCATCAAGAGAGCTAATAAATCGACTTTATTTTACTGGTCTTGTGGTTTTCGTTCATCTACTTTTTTCTGTTGCTGCTGGATTAACTGGAAATTGTCCACTTTTATTAAGCATCTGTTGGGTTGTTTGTTTCTGATAACTTGTTGCAGTTAAACTCTTTTTTCTAGAGGCTCCTTTAGCTGTTTAAAGCTTTCATTTAAAGGTTCACTGCTGCTTTTCAGCTGTGAGAAACATTTCTGCAGTTTGTTCTAAGTAGTGGGGATATTTGTAGCATTTCCATATTCAGGCTTGTATTTGGGCCTAGTGTTTGTGGAGGCTGTGTGTCTGAGCACATATTCAAGGACATCTTGGTTTAGCTAACGCCATCAGGCATTTCAGTGAGAGAGAATTGTTTGAGGTCATTGGCTGACTGAGGTCACCTGGACTACAGCTTAGACTAAGCACCTCATTGGTTCTTTTGAGATTTCTTTCTTAAAAGCTGTCTCAGGTTTCAACTTTCTGTTACCTAAGAAGTTCAGTTGTGAGTGTTCTGCCATTTCACACTGAACTGATTGAAGGAAGGACACTGAGGAAACTCGGAGCTATAATATATAACATTAAGTATCCTGTTTTTTGTTTATTTTGTTTTATTTCTTTGTTATTTATAGCACTTTGTGTACTGTGTATTTTTCTAGCTAGTTTCACTGAGTGCGAGGTGTTAACTGGAAATTGTCCGCTTTTATTAAGCATCTGTTGGGTTGTTTGTTTCTGATAACTTGTTGCAGTTAAACTCTTTTTTCTAGAGGCTCCTTTAGCTGTTTAAAACTTTCATTTAAAGGCTCACTGCTGCTTTTCAGCTGTGAGATACATTTCTGCAGTTTGTTTCCCACCCTCGCTCTCTGTTGGTATAGTGTTTTTATAGTTGGTGGCTTTTTAGTTGCCCAACCCTAGTGTAAATTTGATCTGGGACCCTCCTCCCAGTCTAGTGTCATTACCTCATTCTACCCAGTACAGGGAGAACATTTGAGAAGGCCAATCAGCTTAGTTTCTGCTACTCCTTTCTCTCTTTCCTTTCTCTCTTTCCACTTATTTTTTATCTGCTTTTACTGTATTTGTGTTACTTCCTACTTTATTTTGCTTTTGCGTCATCTTAAAAGTACTCAGTTGTATTTATTACTGCTTGGTGTAACTCATTCTAAGCCTTTTAGTTTAAGCACTTGGGCTTCAGACCAGTTGTTTTACATTAAGAAGGTTTGTGGTCTGCACTGTAGTGGCAGAACAGGTAGCTTACATCCTTCTAAGTTGGGAACTGCTGATTGAGGGCTCAGTGTTTGTTATTCTAAAAGTGTATTAATTCTGGTTTAAGTACTTGGGCTTCAGGCCAGTTATTTTACATTAAGAGGGTTCGTGGTCTGCACTCTTGTGGGAGGAGAGGCTGGACTCTGCCCTTCTGAGCTGGGAATTTCTGGTAAAAGGCTTATAGTGCCTGCATATTTGAACTGCATCTTACTGAAATTGGTACACCTTGTTTGCTGTAGCATAGACTAGGGAATTGTAAAAAGAAATTATTATATAAAGAAAGCGGTATTTTGAAATTTAATACACTGTTTCCAGCCGGTTTGAATAATGAATGTAATTGGAAGGTTTTCCTTTGAAAGCTTTTAAAAATGTGATTAATTGTTTAATTGATTTAATTAAGTGTAATTGTGTGTAATATATATACTTGAACTATTTGGTGACTGTATTATTACTCCTGGAAGGCTTGTTTGTGCCAAGGCGCCAGAGTTTTTTTATTAAAAGTTCAAATACAGATCGTGGTGCAGCTTCTTATTCCTGGCTGAGTAGTTTGGTTTTTGTATCTTTCCTACTGGTGTTTTTTTTTTTTTTTTTTGTGGTATCTCCTGGATATCCTCTGCCTCTCCTATTACTCTCCACTTTACTCCCCCCCCCTTTTCCTTTCATACCACTAATAATTCCTCTAGTTTGTCTCACCGATAATACCTCTATAACTTTATTTGATAGACTTCGTTTATTGATAGCACAAGACTTTTACCTGAAATTCTACAAGGCATAAATGTTTTGATGATTTTTTCCCCTTATGTTTTTAAACTGCTTATGCATTTTTTTTATTTTCTCATGTTTTTTAGATATCTTTCATGCTTTAGACTCCTAATTTATCTTACTTATTGTTTGCAATGAATGTATAGTGTATCTGACTGTTGTTGTGACATAACTATACTGTTTCTTAACATCATCTGTTTGTATGTGTGTTTGTGGAGCTTTTCTCCTCAGGTCTCCACTGAAAATGGGCCCCCAGCCCAGTGGCCTAACTTGGTTAACAAAAGATAGATAGATAGATAGATAGATAGATAGATAGATAGATAGATCGATAAAATAAAATGTATGTTGTTGAATTCATAATACCAAGACACCCATTAACTGTAGGATTATCTGCTCTGTGCCATAAATTTCTTGAATCAAATAGATACAGTTATATATAACCTTCATAACTATAACCAGCTCAACACCTGACTATGATTAAAGTAATCAAATACCTTTAAAACAATACAATAAATTGGTTCCCACCTAATCATCATATTCTTATAGTGTAGAACTATCTTAAGTCTTTCCCTGCCATTTCACACTGAACTGATCGAAGGAAGGACACTGAGGAAACTCGGAGCTATAATATATAACATTAAGTATCCTGTTTTTTGTTTATTTTATTCTTTATTTCTTTGTTATTTATAGCACTTTGTGTACTTTGTATTTTTCTAGCTAGTTTCACAGTGTGTGAGGTATTAACTGGAAATTGTCCACTTTTATTAAGCATCTGTTGGGTTGTTTGTTTCTGATAACTTGTTGCAGTTAAACTCTTTTTTCTAGAGGCTCCTTTAGCTGTTTAAAGCTTTCATTTAAAGGTTCACTGCTGCTTTTCAGCTGTGAGAAACATTTCTGCAGTTTGTTCTAAGTAGTGGGGATATTTGTAGCATTTCCATATTCAGGCTTGTATTTGGGCCTAGTGTTTGTGGAGGCTGTGTGTCTGAGCACATATTCAAGGACATCTTGGTTTAGCTAACGCCATCAGGCATTTCAGTGAGAGAGAATTGTTTGAGGTCATTGGCTGACTGAGGTCACCTGGACTACAGCTTAGACTAAGCACCTCATTGGTTCTTTTGAGATTTCTTTCTTAAAAGCTGTCTCAGGTTTCAACTTTCTGTTACCTAAGAAGTTTAGTTGTGAGTGTTCTGCCACTTCACACTGAACTGATTGAAGGAAGGACACTGAGGAAACTTAAAGCAATAATATATAACATTAAGTATACTGTTTTTTTGTTTATTTTGTTTTTTATTTCTTTGTTATTTATAGCACTTTGTGTACTGTGTATTTTTCTAGCTAGTTTCACTGAGTGCGAGGTGTTAACTGGAAATTGTCCGCTTTTATTAAGCATCTGTTGGGTTGTTTGTTTCTGATAACTTGTTGCAGTTAAACTCTTTTTTCTAGAGGCTCCTTTAGCTGTTTAAAACTTTCATTTAAAGGCTCACTGCTGCTTTTCAGCTGTGAGATACATTTCTGCAGTTTGTTTCCCACCCTCGCTCTCTGTTGGTATAGTGTTTTTATAGTTGGTGGCTTTTTAGTTGCCCAACCCTAGTGTAAATTTGATCTGGGACCCTCCTCCCAGTCTAGTGTCATTACCTCATTCTACCCAGTACAGGGAGAACATTTGAGAAGGCCAATCAGCTTAGTTTCTGCTACTCCTTTCTCTCTTTCCTTTCTCTCTTTCCACTTATTTTTTTTATCTGCTTTTACTGTATTTGTGTTACTTCCTACTTTATTTTGCTTTTGCGTCATCTTAAAAGTACTCAGTTGTATTTATTACTGTTTGGTGTAACTCATTCTAAGCCTTTTAGTTTAAGCACTTGGGCTTCAGACCAGTTGTTTTACATTAAGAAGGTTTGTGGTCTGCACTGTAGTGGCAGAACAGGTAGCTTACATCCTTCTAAGTTGGGAACTGCTGATTGAGGGCTCAGTGTCTGTTATTCTAAAAGTGTATTAATTCTGGTTTAAGTACTTGGGCTTCAGGCCAGTTATTTTACATTAAGAGGGTTCGTGGTCTGCACTCTTGTGGGAGGAGAGGCTGGACTCTGCCCTTCTGAGCTGGGAATTTCTGGTAAAAGGCTTATAGTGCCTGCATATTTGAACTGCATCTTACTGAAATTGGTACACCTTGTTTGCTGTAGCATAGACTAGATCCAGGCCTGCTGAATCTAGCTTTGTTTGTATAACTTTAGCACTAATCCAGGCATTCTTTAAAGTATTCAATTGTATTTATTACTGCTTGGTAGTAACTTGATTAAAGTGTAGCTATCATTCTAAGTCTTTTGGATTAAGCACTTGGGCTTCAGACCAGTTGTTTTACATTAGGAAGGTTTGTGGCCTGCACTGTGGTGGCAGGACAGGTAGCTTACATCCTTCTAGGTTGGGAACTGCTGATTGAGGGCTCAGTGTCTGTTATTCTAAAAGTGTATTAGTTCTGGTTTAAGTACATGGGCTTCAGGCCAGTTATTTTACATTAAGAAGGTTTGTGGTCTACACTCTTGTCGGAGGAGAGGCTGGACTCTGCCTTTCTGAGCTGGGAATTTTTGGTTAAAGGCTTATAGTGCCTGCATATTTGAACTGTTTCTTACTTAAATTGGTACACATTGTTTGCTGTAGCATAGACTAGATCCAGACCTGCTGAATCTAGCTTTGTTTGTATGCTTGTTGTTTGTTTGCTTGTTATTTCCCTGAAACGCTAATTCCACCTAAAACGAGGCTTTTCAGCGCTTCTGTGGATCCCTAGTGATATCTGCATTGCTTACTGTACTTATTTCCTTGTTTCACTTGAAAGAAAGTTACTGTTTGTCATTTTTGCATTTAAGTTACCTGTAGCACATTGCATTTAAGTTACCTGGCACTTGCTCACTAAGTCAGCACTAAAAAATTAAAACCACTACACCCTCACAAACTCCCCTTGAGTAGCTTGTGCCCCATTGGCCCTTTTTTCAATTATAAAGGAATTCCCAATACTGCTAGCATGTCCAAAGGTCAGTTGTCAATCTCCTCTCTGGTCCAGCTGGTGAATCTGGGAATCTTGAGGCAATGTTGCAACTGCCTCATCTACACAGACAACCCTCTCCTCCTCCCAACAAATTCCAACACATGTGAGAGATGCAACCATATAGCCAAACTGGAGGCTAAGCTCTCTCAACTCAGTACTGGTGTAACCAGTCAGGAGGAGAAAAAAACACACTCACTACAATTCCAGTCTCACATAGACCTACCACGACAGCAAACCAAACACATAAACACAAAAAAACATACTCGGAGGCTCTAAATAAAAATCTGCCTAAGCAGCAGAGACCTCCAAAGCAGACACCCAAGCAACCGCTACCCCAAAACAAAACACATGCAACACATAGCTCACAAAGCCAGTGTGCCAAACAGTCACAGCCCTTAAGGCTAAACAACACACCTGATACACTTGTAATAGGTGACTCTATCGTCAGGTACACTGATGTCCCACTCACCATGCTGAACAAAGAGAAGGTCACAGTGAGCTGCCTGTGGGGTGCTAGGATCTGCCACATAACACACGCACTCAGGTCACTCCAAGGCAAGTACAAATATGACTCAGTCATTGTCCATGCTGGTGTGAATGACCTGAGATGTATCTCCCTGGACTACATGAAAAGAGACATAGAGGAGCTCTCTGAGCATGTAGCCCAGGCCGGTATGACCCTGACCTTGAGTAGCATCTTACCCTCACCAAGAATGATGCCACAAATATGAAGACAAGATGATCAATTTCAACAACTGGCTTAAGTATTGGTGTCATTCAAAGGGGATTCAATGCCTGTCAGCCTGGGATGACATGCTCGACAAGCCAAGATGCTTCGCTTGGGACGGCTTGCACCTGTCACCCCTGGGCTTTCGGATAGTGGCAAAGGCTCTTGCTACCCCCATAGTGCCTTTTTTAGGCAAGGGTCAAAAGGCAAACTCACATCCATAGGTATCACAAGGGATACGAAACTAAGAGTAATGCTACTCAACGCCAGAAGTCCAAACCTCAAGATGCACGCACTCGAAACTCTCCTTAGGACAGAGAACATCGATATCTGTGCAGTAACAGAAACCTGGTTCAAGGTTCCCGAGAGCACCCCAGCACTACCAGGTTATACCTCATACCATGCTTTTTGGCCCCAAAACTTGGACCAAACCTCAAAAGGAGGGGGAGTATCAATATTCGTCAAACATACCCCCACCTCCAGGTTGGTGGCACAGCACGATGCATCAGAGACTATCCATGTGCAACTAACAGTGGGTAAAACTGCCTTCCAGTTTATAGCCTGCTACAGACCACCCTCCCAAACCCAGGAACCCCACTCGGCCTTCCTGAGAACACTGGAAAATATGAAGGTCTCTCCAAACATCATTATATTGGGCGACTTCAACTACCCAAACATAGACTGGGAGCATTACTCTAGCTCCAACACCCTAGCCCAACGGTTCCTAGAATTTATAAACTCAAATGCTATGGAACAACTTGTTACCACTCCCACAAGAGGGGAAAACATACTGGACCTGATCATCACCAACATGGGGACTCTATGCCCCAGACCAGAAGTGTATCCCTCACTGGTAAGATCAGACCATAAACTAATCTCACTGGATATTCACATCCCGACCTCATCCCCTGCCCAGAAAACCACAGTGAAAAACTTCCCTAAAGCAAATTACACATTCCTCAAAACCGAGGTGGAATCCTTCAAAGCCCCCGGGCCTGTGGAAAATGCGGCCCAGACTGCAGAATCCTTTATAAACGCATTCTATGAACACCTTCAGGAATGCATGGATCATGCAATCCCAAATAAAACCAAGACCCAATCCTCCAAAGGCAGACGTCCTGTCTGGTGGACCCCAGCCATAAACAAACTATACAATAGCAGGAGGAAGCTACTACATGATAGAGCAAAATCCCAAAAAGGGAAGGCATCTCTGATCAGTATTAGAAAAAAACTACGGGCACTCATAAAATAGTCTAAGGCCAGCTTCAAGAGAAAAATTGCACAGGACAGTAAGGATTATCACAAGGCTTTCTTTAGTTATGTTAGGAACCTGGGTGGGAATTCCCAGATATGCTCAGAATTAGTCCAAAATGACAAAAAAATACACCAAACCCACAGACATTGCCAACATCCTAGCTGACAGGTTCAGCCCAAACTTCTCCCCCCCCCATCAAAAGGGCAAATATCTATCCACGCAGAGTGCTGCCTCTCTGACATCTCAGATGTTCAGGTAAGAGCCGCCATCTCCAAAGCAGAAAACACAGCATCAATGGTACCAGATGGTGTCCTGGGCTGCGTCCTACATGAACTCCATGAAGAGCTAAACCCAAACATAAAACTACTGTTCAATCTCAGCCTTACTACAGGATATGTACCCAAAGAGTGGCGTACAGCAACAGTGGTTCCTCTCCACAAAGGTGGTGCTTCAACAGATCCTGGAAACTATCGCCCCATAAGCCTGACTAGCTTGGTCTGCAAAGCTATGGAAAGGATCATCATGGACCTCATAAATAAAGATATTGGGAACCTACAGACACTGGATCCTACCCAGTTCGGCATTGTTAAGGGCAGATCCTGCCTCTTAAACCTGGTCGATTTCATTGAAACAGTCACCAAGGCCATTAACGAGGGAAAGGTGGTCCACAGAGCCTACCTGGACCTCGCAAAAGCCTTCGATACAATACCCCACTCGGGCATTATAGATAAGCTCACCAGCTTAAATATAAATCCCTATGTCACTAGATGGGTTGCAAACTGGCTCAAGGACAGAACCCACATGGTTAGAATTGCTGGAGCCATGTCAGACTCCAAACCAGTTACAAGTGGCGTCCCACAAGGCTCAGTCCTGGGACCTCTCTTGTTCGGTATATATTTCTCGGAGGTACATGCAAACACGGAAGGACTGTGGCTGACCAAGTTCGCAGATGACTGCAAACTGGGCACCATAATCGACTCTCCGGCCGACACAAGCATCCTCCAAAAGGGCCTCATAGAAACAGACAACTGGTGCCAGAGCCATGGCCTCAAGGTAAACCCCAAAAAGTGTATAGTCATCCCCTTTGGCAAAAACAAAGTGCCCACAAATTACCACATAGGTGGTAATCCATTAAGTACAGAAGAAGTAATTAGGGACTTGGGGACCCAAGTTGATAGCAATCTCTCATTTGACAACCACGTGGCCAAAGTGGTTAGAAAAACATTTTATATAGCCCACCTAATCATGAAGGGATTCACATCTAGATCAGGGGAGGTCATCGTGCCACTTTACTCATCCCTCATCAGGCCCATAATTGAGGACAATGCCCCTTTTGGGATGTACCTTACCAGACACCTGCAGCAACTGGAAAGACCCCAAAAGTACCTCTCCAAGAGGATCAAAGGGCTCAAACAGATGCCATATGCTGCCCAGTTAAAGAAACTCCAGCTCTACTCTGTGGCATTCCGCCTGCTCAGAGGCGATCTGTGCCTGACGTATAAAGCCATGTCCAACCCGGAATTAATGGACATGCTGCACCTCAGAAAATCCAAATCCCATCGAGCTACGTGCTCGAGAGACTTGAACCTTAGCACTGAAATAAATAGGACTTGCTGGAGGGACAGATTCATAACCCAGAGGCTCCCTTCACTCTGGAATAAAATCTCAGTCCAGGTTAGGCAGTGTCCTTCATTGACTCTCTTCAAGAGGAATCTTGATGAGTGGATGGGAGATCGTAGGTTTACCCCGGGTATCACTTCTGTGTCACTGTTAGACAGAGGCATAGTATACTAACCTTGAAAAAGGGCATAGCAAAATTAATTTAAAATGGGTGGCTAAAGCCAAACACACTCTGGCTAGGCTTATAAATGCCCTAGAGCAGATAGCCTAGTATGAACCTATGAACCTATGAACCAGGGACCTGATTTCTTTTTCCAACATGCATTTAACAGTTTATTTTGATTTTAAAATGGTAAATGTTCATCAAAATATTATACTTGATCTCCATTTTGTTATGTTTCTAACATATCAGGTTAATCACAGCAGTATACATTTAATTGTTCCCCTATCAACTTTTTAAAAACATTCCTATAGGACCCTCATATGTGAAAATAGAAAAAAAACATTGGTTATTGATCCTTTAAAAACATTTGGGCCATTTTCCCCTAGCAAATTTCTACTGTATAGTTATGCATTATTTTTTTGACATTTTTAGTGCTCATTAGCCCTCAAAAGACTCAGTAATGAAATGTAGATATTCCTTCTTGTTATACCTTTCCCTATCTTTTCCATTTAGTGAAGAATTTATAAAAGCCACAGATTTCTTCACCCCAGCTAAAAACAAATGGCAAAGACGTTACTTCCATTCTTGTATCACTTGCTTTTTTTTTTTTTTTTCTTTTTTTGTTTGTTTGTTTTTTAGCCATTTAATTATTTATCATTTGTGCACTTGGTCTATGGTGTGGTCAAAGACTCTATTCAGCCTCATGACAAATATACTAACATTTATAAAATATGTGTAAACCTTGGCTCTAGATGATTGTCACTATTGAAATGACCCCCTGACCCCTTACGTGAAAATGGGAAAAAAGGGCTTGTGGATAGATTGAAAGATGGATGTTTAAATTGATATGACCATTATATAATGTCAGTGAAATGACACAAAGACAGAAATTTATACTTCAGAATGTGCAAAGTAAGCATAACCATGAACTATAATATCTGTAGTGATTATGGCAGTTACTAAAACTGTTGTGTATACATTGTTGAAGACAAATCATGAAATATTTATACAGTGTAATACAACTACCTTAAAATCATTGGTCAGCTCAGGTTATAATGGATCGACATTTTCTTAGTTGTCAAAACACCTGTATTAAATTATCACTTAAGAAAAAGGCATATTTATATTAAAAGAAAATAAAACAAACCGTAATAATAATTTTCCTTGCATCGCACATTGCATAAATGTTGTCTTTCTTTTTTTGCAACATTATGTATATTGTGCAATCCCTGTCTTCTCTTAAACCTTAGTCCTCCTGAGCATTATTCTTCATGTATTGTTCCCACAGCCTCCATTCATTTATTCATATGTAATTTGCACCTTTCCTTTTCTAAAGAGCTCATTTCCAACTCTTTTATCTCTTTAACAGTATTTCAGATCAACATTTTCTTTTGTTTTATAAGAACTTTTTTTTTAAATTTTAACAACAGAAAAAAAGAAAGACAAAATTATAACAAACATATAACTATATATAAAGGTCCATAACCAGAATAGTAAAATATGAAAACATATTAAACTGTCAATATTTTTTCAATATTTTCAAGCAGATCTCTAAATTTAAGCCAACGTTTATAAGAATGTACAATGTTTGAAGTTCTCATCCTTATAGTTAATAATTCATTTTTTGCAAAATATTTTCACTAAATTAATAAACTCAGTTAATGAGGGGTTATTTTTATTTTCCGATTTTTCATAATTACTTTTCTAGCTATGGCTAGAATAGACCAAAGAACAGGCACTTTTTTCTTAGGAATATTTGCAGGAATTCTAGCACTAAACAAGACCAGTGATTTAGAAAAATCATATCTATCTTAGCATAATGCCTGAGAAAAAATATTAATTTCTTTCGAAAGAGGAAATATTATCTTACAATCAAACACCATATGCAGCCAGTCTGCTACTGTGTCTAAGTTGCATATCCAACATTTAATATTACTAGTTTTATACAATAAAGCAACTTTATTTGGTGTAATATAATCTCTATGCAAGTATTCCCAAGATAAAAGTTTCCAAAATAACGACGATGTATAACAAAGATGTAGTTTTCTCTATAGACTGTAAAATTACATTTTTATTTTCATCTGAGAAAGGTTCATTATTATTATTTGTAGAGTAATTCAAAAAAATATTAGATGAATAGGAACAAGATATAATAATCCTATAATCCTTGGCTTAATAAGACTTTGTATTTATTAAATTGTTATCGACAATTAAATTTTCTAAAATCATAGGTAAAAGATTCTGAATGCAAATTATATATATTAATTTTAGTACTAACATATTTTCTGCAAATTTGCAGAATTAATCAGTTATTAAACTCTGACAATATCTACCACAAAGATTTTCTGCAGAGTAAGGTTTATTTCAGTCTATAAATTGATACAAATAAATTATATTTTTATTTTGTTTTAGTTTTAACATTGTATTAAAATTGTATGTTTATAAACATTCATTAGTATAAGCAATAAGAAATAAAGAACATTTAATTTTAATAATGTTATCACAATAAACTTCTTAATATTTAATAAAAGTAACACAATCTAAACTGCTATTTTCATTCATACAATACTCTTTTAAAAAACAATAAAACTATTAGATGCAATCTGTGTATGACAAATAGTAATATATTTATTTTTAAGTAAAACATTTTCATGCATTGACTTCCATTTTTAGCTCATTCAATGTATTAAGCCATAATGCTATTACTTTAATAACAACTGAAGTAGTATATAGGTCAGTATTAGGAAAACCTATACCCCCTTCATTCCAACTTCTCTAATGCCAATCAAAAGCAATCCTAGGTTTATTCAGGTACCAAAGAAATTTGAGAAGAATATTATTAATCCTCTTTAAATGATTTTGGATGTAATCAGTATTAAGGACTGAAGAAAAACAACATTTTTGAAAGAATTACCATTTTAATTAAAGTTAGACAATATTCCATTGCAAAGAAAAACTTATTCCAATTATTAAATTGTGTAATTTTATCAATAGGACAATTAAACTTCGTTAACAACATATTTTACAGTTTGGTGTTCTTATAATACCAAGGTATTTACTCTCCCAGTTAACATTGCTATATTTTAATGAATTTTTAATGTTTTATTAATTCATAAAGTATTAGTCTTGTAATGATTAAAAGTTAAACTTGAAATTGTCTCAAAATTTTCACGGAATTAACTATATAGACCAATTAAGTTTTTGTATTACCAATTGTGAGAATAATGTTATCTGCAAAAAGTTGAATTTTTGAAACAAGATTGTCAGTGATATGCCTATAATCTTTTTATTTGATCTAACATAATTAGAAAAAGGTTCTATAATTAGAGCAAACAACAGTGACAACGGACAACCCTGTTTGGCACCTTTCCAAATTTCAAATGAGTTAGAGAGAAAATAACCTATTTTGAGAAAAGAATATGAATTATTCTATAATTTAGTAATTAAAGATATGAACTCCATATAGAAGTTATACTCTTTAGAACTTTAAATAAAAAGGTTCAATTTACTGAATCCAAACATTTGTCAAAATGCAGACTAATAATTGAAAGTTCCACTTTGTTTTTCTTTGGATAATCTGTTAAAGTATTAATTCTAATTATATTATCTTGCACCCATCTATTTCATATAAGCCTAGTCTTATCATTAACTATACTTGGTAAAAATTTAATTAATTGTATTAGCTATAATATCCATAAGCAACTTATAATCATTTAGGAAATAAATAGTATGATAAGAAGAGCATTGTGAAGACTCCTTATCCTACTTTAATATAGGTGATATAAGAGAAAATTGCCAAGATGGGGGAATATTAAATGCATTTTTAATTTCTTTAAAAGCTTCTGCTGAAATATTAACTACATTATCGTGAAATGATTTATATAACTCTGGTATGATATCATCTAACCCTGGTGCTTTATTATTTTTTAATACATTTCATTTAGTGAAAATGATTTACAAATTCTCTTAGCTTGCTTTTTAGTTAATTTGCAATGTATATTTTACATTATAAGGAACCTGCTATATTACCATGTACTATATTATTATTTTTATAATTAATATTATCAGAATATTTCCTAAAATACTCAACAATGACTTTTAAATCTGTCTTTCCTTCATGTTTTTCATCAACCTGATAAGATATTTCTTTACTATGGTTTAATGTACTCATTTTCATGGATCTAACACCTACTTTATGTAGATTCATTGGGAGATTACTAGGCTGTTGGCCCTGAGACCCTTATAAGCCTAGCCAACAGTTTAGTCCATGTTTAGACAAGTCAGCACCCAGTGGCCCTGTCCAGCAGGCACATAGGTGGAATCCCAGTGGTGTATTTTGTGCTTCCCATCCAGTTATCTAGGTTGCACTTAAAAAGGGATAATGAGGTACTCTGCTTGATGTGGAGAGGGAGTCTATTCCACAGATGGGTAGTCTCTGGGACACAAATCTGTCCTACCAACAATTCCTATTGATATCATAGACCAGGTTCAGGTCACGAGTATGGGTTGCTCAAGTGGAGCTTGACTTGTGGATATGCAGCAGTCCCATCAAGCTAGGGTCTGATATTGCTTTATATGCCAGACAGAGGTCACCCTTGAGTAGTCTGTATGAAACTGAGTAGAGGGGACAGGGCTTTAGCCTATCGGTATAGGGTAGATGTTTGAGGCTGTGTATTCTTCTGGTGAGGAACCTCTGTGGTCTTCCAAGCTGCTGCATGTGCTCTGCGAGGTACATGCCAAAAGGGGCATTGCACTCAATAATTGGCCTGATAAGGGAAGAATACAGAGATGTTATGACCTCCTTGTCTCTGGCTGAGATACCCTTACTTATGCGGTGGGCCACGTAGAAAGCTTTCTGTACAACAGAAGCAACATGGTGGTCAAAAGTCAGGTTGCTATCAACCTGGGTGCCCAAATCCCTCACTACTGATTGTGTACTTAGGATGCTGATATTAATATGATACTGTGTGGAGATGTCATTCTCCCCAAAGGGGATGATGATGATGCACTTTTTGACATTCAGCTTGAGGCCATGTTTCTGGCACCAGTCATTTGTTTTGGTGAGAACCTCTTGGAGGATGTCCACATCACTTGGGGCATTGATGACTACACCCACTTGCAGCCATCTGCAAACTTGGCCAGCCATAGCCCTCTGGTTTTGGCTTGCACCTCAGAGAAGTGTATCCCGAATAACAGAGACCCCAAGACTGATCCCTGGGGTAGGCTGCTCGATACGGGTCTACTGCTTGAGGTGGCTTCCCCTATTTTGATTAGGTGGGTTCTGTCAGTGAGCCAATTTGCTATTCATCTGGTAACATATGGATTAATGCATAGTTGAGAGAGACTAAGAAGTCTCCCAGTTTTAACAAACATAACCACCCCGTGGCAAAGCCAAACTGTGTGGGCTTGAGTGTTTGGAGGTTGCCAATGTCCCTGTTAATGAATCCACAATAAACCATTCCATTGCCTTGCATGTCAGGCTAGTTAGACTGATGGCTCTATAATTTCCTGGATCAGTGGATGTTCCACCTTTGTGTAAAGGGATGACAGTAGCTGTCCTCCACTTGGCTGGGACAAAGGTAGTACTCAGGCTTTGGTTGAATAGGGTGCCTAATGGTGCTGAAAGTTCATGCCTGAGTTCATGTAGGATGCAGCCTGGGATGTTATCGGGTCCCATGGCGACTGTATTTTTTGCCTTTGAGAGGGCAGTGAGGACCTGTTCCCTAGAGATAAGGGGTGAGGGGCAGGTCTGGGGATGTCCTGATTTACTGATGGGGGACAGAGGGGAGAAGTTTTCGCTGAATCTGACAGCCAGTACATTGTCTATATCTACAGAATTTGTAGGGTCTACATTAGAACATCGAAAGTTTAATGGTTCGAATCACTAAAGTTCGATCTTTAATGATCGAACCATTAAACTTTCGAATGTTCAGTAAAAATAAATAAAAAAAAAAATCAGTAGGCAGGGTGTCAAGCCCCCCTGCACACCCCCGCTACTTAAATATACCAACTCTGAGACTGCACTACATTAAAGTAAACAGAAATCTCCCCTTATGGTGATTTCTGTTTACCCGTTTGATGTTCTGCACTTTCGCTATTCTCGTGTCGACAATGTTGGCTTTTGAGAATGTAATATAGACCCCATTTGTGTATGTGGTGTTCTTGACCACCAGTTCTGAACAGATCTGGGTGCTTCCTTTGAGATTTCAGACATATGTGTAGAAAGCCTTATGATTGTCTCTAGTAGATGTGACCAGTCTGGACTCGATCTTGGCTTTAGAGGATTTCACTAGTGCTGTTATTTGCTTGTTCAGGCTAAGGAGAGATTGATTCCAGTTGGGCACCTGCTCTTTCTTGGTCCTCAACAGCTATGTCTTCCTTTTGTTATATAGTTTATTTATTGCAGATGTCCACCAGACAGGTTTACTCTTCCTTGTGGAGGATGATTTTGTCCTCTCAGGTATTCCTGATTCAACGCATCTATATAGATGTTAGTATAGTACTTTGGTGTAGATTTGAACATTGGTGCCAATTCCCACAGTGGGGGAGGTGACTGTGAAGCTGTTTATACCATTCCTCAGGAGGTTGTAGAAGGTTGGAGAAGTTTTTTTGTTTGACCCAAGCTGGGGGGGCGGGGTTCAGGGGAGATAATGACTTCAAAAGTGACCTCTTTATGGTCGTATCTTACCAGGGAGGATGATACTGTAGGGGTGCTGCAGTGGTTACTCATGTTGGTTAATACCAAGTCCAAGATATTATCACCTCTTGTGGGGATATTGACTAGCTGTTCCAAGGTATTTGCATTAATAAATCGAGGAATCTCTAGGCATTTGTGCTCTGACATGAGTAGTTTTTCCAATCTATGGCTGGGTAATTAAAATCACCCAAGATCAGGGTAAAGGGTTGAATCTTGATAGTTTTGAAGAGGTCCAGATAGGTGGAGTGGGAATCTTAAGTCAAATTTGGAGGTCTGTAGCTAGCTATAATTTGAATAGGGGTCTTGTCAATGGTTAACTGCACCTAGAGTGTCTAATGTGCATCATACTTTTTGACCAGCCTGGAGGTGTGTGTGTGCCTTTAATATATATTGAAACTCCACCTCCTTTGGCTTTGCTGCCCACAGTTTGTGGTCTGAATATATAATAGGATGAGTAACCAGGTAAGGCTGGGGTGCTCTCCGTCCCTTTGATCCAGGTTTCTGTGACTGCACAAATGTCCGCATCTTTCAGGATAAAGAATGCTTGCAGTAAGTGCAGTTTCATGTTTAGATTCCTAGCATTTAGCAGCATGACCTTTAATTTGCATTTTGTTGAAATTTTTATGTTGGTAGTATTGACCTCATGACTTTTCCTAAAAAAGGCACTATGGGGAGGCAAGAGCCTTTACCAGAAGCCCATGTGCGACAGATGCAAGCCATCTCTAGTAAAGCATTGTGGTCTGTCAATCATATCTTTCAAGGCTGTCAGGTACTGGATCCCCCTGGAATGACACCAGAAACTAAGCCAGTTGTTAAAGTCAATAATTTTCTGTTTGTATTGAGGCATCATTCTGGGTGATGGTAGAATGCTGCTTAAGGCTAGGGACATACCTGCCTAGAACAGATTTTCAGCAAGCTCAATCATGTCTCTTTACATATTGTCCAGGGAGGTACATCTCAAGTTGTTCACACCAACATGGACTATGACAGAGTCATAACAGCACCTGTTGTTGAGAGACTTGAGTGCATGTGTGATATGGTGGATTCTGGCACCTGTCAAACAACTAACTGTAACTTTCTCCTTATCCAGCCTGGTGAGAGGCACAGCTGTGTGTCTCACAATCGAGTCTGCTATGACTAATATAATGTGTTTATGGTTAGGCCTTAGTGGTTGCAAGACACTGGTGTGTGGACTATGCATGGTATGTGGTGTGGAGGGTTGTGGAGTTCTCCTGTGTTTATGCCTCTGAGGTCTCCTTTGTTTGGGTTTGTTTTTGTTGAGAACCTCTGCATATTTGGGTGTGTGTTGTGTAGTTGTGGATGGTGTTTGAGATGTAGTGATTGTGTTGACAACCTTCTCAGTGCCAGATATACTGGCCTGTGAAGGAGAGAGCGTAGACTCTATTTTCTTTATGTAATAGCATCTCTCACAAATTGTGTTCCTAGGTGGTAGTAGTAGATGGTTGTCTGTGTACATGAGGCAGTTACTACACTGTCTAAAGATGCCCATATCAACCAGGCTGGCAGGAGAAACCGTAAGAAACTGTCCATCCATATTTGTCAGAATCTGAGGGAGAGAGACTAGGGAGAGCTAAGGGGTAGACCTAAAGCCAAGTGCTTAATCCAAAACTAAGAGGCTTAGAATAACACTTATAATTTAAACAGGCTAAAAACAAGCAGTAATAAATGCAGCAGAGAAGATGCAATTGAGCACTTTAGAGAACAAGTAGCAGAAAAACCAAGATGAAGTAATAGAGTAGGAGGTGGAAACACAAATATTGTAAAGCAGCTGAATCAAGTTTTTATTATTATTATTATTATTTTTTTTTAGTAAAGTAGAAAGGGAGAAAGGAGGAACAAAAGATCATTCAAAGTTAAGAAACTAAGGGGGTTGGCCTTCCCAAATGTTCTCTCTGTATTAGATAGAATTGACACTGGACTGGATGGAGTGTCCCAGATCAAATTTACAGTAGGGGTGGGCAAATGCAAAGTCACCAAGTATAAGAACAAGACATCATTAGGAAGGGAGGGTGGGAAACTGTGCTACAGCTACTAGCTACACTATTTTAGGCAGAAAACACTACAGAAATGTTTATCACAGCAGAAAAACAGCAATGAGACACTAAATGAAAGCTTTAAATACATAAAGAAGCAAGGAGACTCGAGAGAGTACTTTTAACTGCAAACAAATCAGTTATATGATATACTCCTTGGCAGGAAATCAAAACAAACAGATGCTTAAAAAATGGAGAAGATTTTTAGTTAATACCTTTCACACAGTGAGACTAGCTAAAAAAGGGTGACAGTAACAAAAGTGATTTAACAGGCCCTGTAAGGCAGACAGTTTTAGTACAACAGTGCAGATTAATTTATAGCAATAAAATACAGTAAAAAGTAGGCAGCAGACAATAAAAATGTGTTATAAATGCTTAGAGTAAGCAATAATTAGTAAAAATAAGCAAAAAAAAGAATACTTATTGTTATATATCACGCTCAGCTCAGGATAAGTTTGCATTTTTAGTTTTTCTAATTAATAGCTGTGTTATGATTTAGGCTTTTGACATATTTAGTATTCAGATTTAATAATGTAACTACAAACATGAACAAGCTAATAAAATAAAAAAGAAGGAACAGGTAGATCACACTGGAACTCGATTTATTAAGCACGAAAATGTTGTCAGTAGTAATTGGACTTCTTCAGAATAAACTCAAGACTACCAAACCATGCTTAAATACAACTGAGACCAAATTATAATGAGAAAATTAACCACTTATTAACTCCCCTACCATTTAAAATAAAGATACAGTACACCAGGAAAATGCTTATACATATTTAAAGGAAAACTCCACCCTAGAGCTAAAAAATATGATGTGATGTTGTTCTCTCTCTCCTTTATTCTTAACTGGTTGGGTTTGGAACCAGTCCTGGGTCCAACTCAGCCTTTTAGAAAAGCTCGAGGTTTTTCACTAGCTTGTGGCTGTAACCCTATCCCATCATGCCCTAGGAAAGCTCCCCAGATCTCGTTTGCTGCTAAAGCAAGACTGAGTGCTTCGTACTGGCTCTGGCTAAATGATATTATTTCTCTTTCTTATATTGTTAATCTCTGTTGTTTTAGGATAGTTTGTTAGTTAATATAACTAGTTAACATTATTAAGCAGTTTGGTGTGCTCACTGCTGTTGTTTTTGCTGTTGGCCGTCATTTTTATTCTCAAGGCCTATTTTCCATACCCTATCCAGACTTGCAACTTATTTCCTAAACTGGTTTTAATTGGAGTGCTTTTTTCCTTAGATATTATAGTCAAGCTCATTTTAATTAAAGAGCTGTTAATTTAGATTTTTTTCTCTAGTTATCCTGCACATTTAGATAAGGTTAGCTCATTTAAATTAGAGGGCTGCTTTGCCCGTTTGAATTAGAGGGCTGTTTTTCCCATATAGTTGGTGTGTTAAAAAAATATATGTGTGCGTGTGTGTGTGTGTATATATATATATATATATATATATATATATATATGTGTGTGTGTGTATCATATATATAAAGTTGTTGTAGTGCTGGATATTTTTCCCTGTATTTTTCCTGCTAGTTACTGTCATTGTAGACTAAAGGTGTTAAACCCCCAGGTTTTAAAAAAATGCATAAAGTGTAGCAAAAAATGTCCATTACAGACAGACATACATTATGCGTGTACTGCCTCTGAGTGGTAAACCCCTTCAGCCATAGGGTTCTACTAGAATGGAAGAACAAATTAATTCTTAGAAGATTATTGAATACCTCCTTTTCAGAATCCATTGGAGAAGGTCAGGGTCCTTTTAAATTGAGCCATTCCCCTTCTTCCAAATCTGATAATTCTGGGTAAAAGTCTTCATTGGAGGCTCATTCGGAGCCAACAAAAAAAACTGCAAAAATTTTCATCTTTGGACCTGAAGACTGTCGGGCCTGAGAAGCCTTCCACCCCGGCTCCTTCAATTTCAGAGCCATTGGTGTTTCAGGTACAGAGCCAGTCCCCAGAACTGGAACGAGTTTCTCCTACATTGAGATCCCCTTTACTTCAAGCTACCAGATCTCCTGCTCCCTCCACTCGATCCTCCAGGAGCCTCTCTGATGATGATGTGGATTGCATGGTGCGGACGCTTTTGAAGACACTGGCGCTTGCCAAATTTTTGTCGGATCCAACCCAGAGGGCTTCAGAACTAATCAAGCCTACCCTGTCACTATTGATTCCTCCTCCAATCCAACCCCGACTTCAGACACGGAATGTGTAGAACTGGTAGTAGTGGAACCGTTGGAGCAGAGACCTATCCCAGGATCTTCGGGCCCTAGTACTACACCGATGTACTTGGTTCCATTTGAATTTGAGGAATCTAGGAGCTGACACTCTCTGGTCAGGTCTGGGGAGGAGAGTCGGATCGGACAGTTGTCGGATCTGAACTTCGCTCTGAGGGCATCAGCACGGGTGAGTCTGGCTCCTACATCAGCCTCGGAGCCAACTCCCTTGGTTCTGGTGATGCCTTTTGGTTCTTCGGAGCTGGTGGCTTCCTAAGATCAGGGGCAGGGGGCCTTTGAGGTGATGAGGAGAGTTCTGTCTCCACAGGCAGCTCCACTCTCAGGCCTAGACATTCTTCCCCCAAAGGCATCAGTGTCTGTCTTGGCACCCCTGCATTCACAGAGACGCAGAGACTCTAGGCCTCAGGATGCCCCATTGGGTGAACCCCTCTCTTCTAAAACCTATCTAGAATACTCTTCTGAAGAGGTCCCTCATAACAGACTATGCAAGAGGAAGCATTTAGACATCCCAGAGGAGTCCATCACATCTGATACAGACCTTGATGATTTAGAAGGGTCACCACTGTTACCCTCTCAGGATGTTTCCTTCACAGACACCCTGGAAATTCTTAAGCAGAGAGGCAGCTGGAAGCCCATCAACCCTTCTGTGGAGGAGTCTGTATACCTGAAGGCTTTTGGGGCTCACCCTTCTGCCACTTGGGTGTCTCCGCCTTTCGATGAACTGATGGACCTAGTTTGTTGAAAGATGTGGGAGTCTCCAGACTCAGTGGAGCCTGTTCCCCAAAGGTCAAACAAGTTCATAACATCCCCTACAGATAAAATCTTCTTTACAAAGGGTGTCCCAGTAGATGCTATAGTGGTGGCGGTGGCCACCAAAAAGGAACTGTCAGAGACATCCTCTTCTGTCCAACTGCTGTACAAAGAGTCTCATACGATGGACAGATATAGAAAGCGCACCTTTTCTTCAGTGACCTTTGCACTCAGATCGCTGAATTATCTCACCCACTTTACCAGATTTCAGAGAGATCTCCTGAAGGAGATAGGAGATACTCTCCAGGGTTCAGTATCTGAAGGGGTAGCAGGAAAAAGTTTCATCTCAGCTCTCCACCTTGAATTCAGTGGTCAAGTCCTCCATGAAACTCATTTCTTATGCAGCTGATGGAGCAAGTAGGGCAGCGGATTCAGGAATTTCCCTAGAGACATTTCTGGATGCACCTGTGTGACTTTGCAGAATCCTTTAAATCGTATTTTGTTAATGCCCCCTTTGATGGCTTGTCCTTGTTTGGGCCAAAAGTCAAAGACACACTAACCAGCTGTGAACAAGAACAAAAAACTCACTCTGCCATAGGAGCCCTTTTTTGCCTACCTTCTAGCCCTTATCCTAAAGGTCAAAAGGGGGGAAAAATGTGGTTCCAAAAATCCCATTTAGCTTTTCAGGACACACATGGTGATTTTTCCCTCAGGGACAGAGGGAAAAGCAGTAATGGAAGATGCTGACCACACGGCAGAGGGGGTTCACAAATCAGGGCGATAGGGACTCATTCCTTGGTAAGTCCCTTTGGCGCTCCTGAAAGGAGGCCCACCTGTCCATCTCTGGAAGCAGGCGGGGTCACTTATCTTTGTACCCAGAAGCCTTGCTAAAAATAACAAAAGACAATAGGGTACAAAGCATCGTATCCAGAGGTTACTCCATACCGTTTTCTTATCCTGTCCCAGACATAAAAAACATCCTGGATATTCCACCCAGTCAAAGGGAACAGACAACTCTAGAAATACAAAAGTTGCTAAAAAAAAAAAAAGAGTCATTCAGACAATCCCCACAGACCAGGTAGTATCTGGAACTTACTCAAGGTTCTTTTTAGTTCAAAAAAAAACAGGGGACTGGAGATGCATCCTGGATCTCAGCAAATTAAACAAGTCAATAAGAATGTAAAAGTTCTGGATGGTAACACTGCAGTCGATACTTCCTTTTCTGGGACAAGATGATTGGATGTGCTCTATAGACTTCCAGGATGCGTGCTACCACATAAAAATGGACAGACGATCCAGGAGTCATTTGCACTTCTGGCTGGGAGCCAATCACTACTAGTTTCAAGTTCTGCCCTTTGGTTTCACTACAGCCCCCAGAGTGATCACCAAGTGTATGGCAGTAGCCATGGCTCACTTGAGATGCCTAGGATTCCAAGTGTTTAAGTACCTAGATGACTGGCTCCTAACCACCACCACTGAGCATCTACTAACAAAAGCGAGAGACACCAACTTGCAGCTCTGCTCTTACCTAGGAATCACTATAAATTATGAAAAATTGGCCTTGTTGCTATCTCAACATATCGTTTTTATAGGTGCAGATCTAGATACAACAAAAATGATGGCAAAAATTCCTCCAAAAGAGTTGAAGTCCTATGACATCAGGTCATAAACCTACTTTTCAAGAAAAAAGTACAAGCAAGAACAGTCCTGAAAGTCTTGGGGACCATGGCAGCAGCAATAAACCTGGTTCCATTAGCATGCCTGCATAACAGAATTCTGCAGTGGCTACTGTTCGCTCAGTGGTCCATGCAGGAACTACTCACATCTCACCAAATTGTGATAATAGAGTCTTGCAAGAAAGGCCTTCATTGGTGGCTTCACTCCATTCATGTGACATTAGGCCAACCCTTTGTTCTTCCACAGCCTTTAGCCACAGTGACCACTGACACTTCCCAGATAGAGTGGGAGAGGCATTAACTGGGAAATACAGTCCAAGGCACTTGGCAGGATCACGAGGCCCATTTGCACATCAATGCCCTAGAGATGAGGGTGGTGCTTCTAGCATTGCAAGCATTTCAAAACTCTCTTCACTATGAAGTATTGCAATACAGACAGACAACATGTCGGTTGTGTGGTACATAAACAAACAAGGAGGAACCAGGTCTTACCCCCTTTGTTGGGAGGCCGTGAGAGTATGGCAGTGGGCAAGCTCCTTTCAGCACTTTCTGATAGCAACGCACATCCTGGGGAAATCCAGTGTGATAGCAGACAAGTTCAGCAGGGCAATTCTGATGCCTCATGACTAGTCCCCAAAACTAGATCATGACTGGTCCCCAAAACTAGAAGTAGCGGAGATGATTTTCTGCAAATGGAGCTAGCCTTGCTGAGACCTTTTTGCCATGTCCATGAATGTGAAATGCAGCAGCTATTTTGCCCTAATCCCCTGTCCAGAGGGGTCACCAAGGGATGCACTTGAACATGATTGGCCCTTGGGTCTCCTATTCAGCTTTCCACCCTTTCCATTGATACCCAGAGTTATTCAGAAAGCCAGTTCCCAGGGATGGAGTTTGATGCTAGTCGCCCCATACCGGCCTCATCAAATCTGGTTCCCCTTCCTTTGGCCTCATCTCCAGGAGAAGCCGTAGATTCTGGACCTAGTTCTGGACCTTCTGTCTCATGCATCAGGGATGCTCTATCCCTCTCTTCAAACCCTCAAATTGACAGCTTGGCTGCTCTGATTCCAAACATAGCCAGGCTCCCTAACCTTTGTCCATCAGTGAAACATATCCTGATCTCATCTCTTAATGCTTCAACAAGGAAGTTGTATATGAGCAAATGGAAGTAATTTTCTTCTAGGGTCTTAAATAATCACATCAACCCCCTCCTCTGCCCCAATAGCTTCCATTCTTGAATTCTTGGCAAAGCTATTTAATGAAGGCGCAGCTGCAGCTACTATTTAAGTTCAGTTAGCAGCAATATCTAATTTCCATCTAGGTGAATCAGGGCTGAATGTGATGTCCCTCTGACTTTGTAAGGCATTTCCTCAAAGGCACTGTTTTATTAAGACCACCCATTAAAATCCCCCTAGCACCATGGGACCTGAATTTTGTCTTATCCCGTTCGAGTCTTTTCCCATTTGAACTTGCATCATCTTGTATTTGACTTGGAAGACAATTCTTTTGATAGCCATCACTTTTGCTAGAAGAGTTTCAGAACTATAAGCATTATCTATAAACCCCCCCTACATGCTTTTCCACAAAGACAGAGTATCCGTACGAAGAAAGCCATCCTTTCTATCCAAGGTATGCTCAGAGTCTAATTCGAACCAATCAATAGAACTACCATTTTTTCCCCAACTATAGCAACAAGGCAGAATATATGCTACACCAACTAGATGTGCATAGACAATTATGTTTCAACTTCTTCTTCTTCTTTCAGCTGCTCTCATTAGGGGTCGCCACAGCAGATCAACTGTTTCCATTTCTTCCTGTCCTCTACATCTTGCTCTGTCACACCAACCACCTGCATGTCCTCTCCCACCACATCAATAAACCTTATCGTAGGCCTTCCTCTTTTCCTGTTACCTGGCAGCTTCATCCTTAGCATCTTTTTCCCAATATACTCTGTATCCCTCCTCAGCACATCTCCAAACCAATGTAATCTTGCCTCTCTGGCTTTGTCTCCAAACCTTCCAACCTGGGCTGACCCTCTAATATACTTATTCCCAATCCTGTCCATCCTCGTCACACCCAGTGCACATCTTAACATCTTTAACTCTGCCACGTCAAGCTCTGACTCCTGCCTTTTTGTCAATGCCACTGTCTCCAACCCATATAACATAGCTGGTCTCACTACCCTCTTGTAGACCTTCCCATTCACTCTTACTGGTACTCGTCTGTCACAAATCACCCCTGACATTCTTCTCCACCCACTCCATCCTGCCTGTACTCTCTTCTTCACCTCTCTTCCACACTCACCATTACTCTGAACTGTTGATCCCAAGTATTTAAACTCATCCACCTTCACCACCTCTACTCCCTGCATCCTCACCATTCCTCTGTCCTCCCTCTCATTCACACACATATATTCTGTCTTAGTCCTGCTGACCTTCATTCCTCTTCTCTCTAGAGCATATCTCCACCTCTCGAGGGTCTCCTCCACCTGTTCCCTACTCTCACTACAGATGACAATGTCATCTGCTAACATCATAGTCCACAGGGACTCCTATCTGATCTCATCTGTCAACCTGTCCATCACCATTGCAAACAAAAAAGGGCTCAGAGCTAATCCTTGATGTAATTCCACCTCCACCTTAAACGCATCCGTCACTCCCACTGCAGACCTCACTGCTGTCACATTACCCTCGCACATATCCTGTACCACTCTTACATACTTCTCTGACACTCCCGACTTCCTCATACAATACCACAACTCCTCTCTAGGCACCCTGTCATATGCTTTCTCTAAATCCACAAAGACAAAATGTAACTCCTTCTGACCTTCTCTGTACTTCTCCATCAACACTGTCAGAGAAAACATTGCATCTCTAGTGCTCTTTCCTGGCATGAAACCATACTTCTGATCACTAATAATCACCTCCCTTCTTAACCTCGATTCCACTTCTCTTTCCCATAACTTCATGCTGTGACTGATCAATTTAATCCCTCTGTAGTTACTACAGCTCTGCACATCACCCGTACTCTTAAAAATCTGTACCAAAACACTTTTTCTCCATTCCTCAGGCATCCTCTCACTTTCCAAGATTTCATTAAACAATCTAGTTAAAAACTCCACTGCCATTTCACCTAAACACCTCCATGCTTCCACAGGTATGTCATCTGGACCAACAGCCTTTCCGTTCTTCATCCTCTTCATAGCTGTCCTTACTTCCTCCTTGCTAATCCACTGCACTTCATGATTCACTATCCGCACATCATCCAACCTTCTCTTCCTCCCATTCTCTTCATTCTACTTACATAGGACAAAGGACTTCAGAAAATCTGACCAATTATTTGTATCATTTTGGGACTCTAAGAAAGGTGCTCCTGTGTCTAAATTTACACTATTTAGAATGGCTGCCAGAATGTATTACTTTTACTTACAAATCTCAAAACAAAGAACGCCCCGACAAAGTAAAGGGTCATTCTACAAGAGCCATATCAACCTCTTGTGCTTTTCGGGCGCAACTACCAATTTATACCATTTGTGCTGCAGCAACATGGGCAAGGCCTCATACCATTATCACTCATTACAAAGTGGATTTGGCCTCCAGGAACAGAGCCTCTTTTGGGTCCACATTTCTGAAGAATATTCTCTCGTGAGCCACCCCGGAAACATGGTGCCAGGGACGCTGTCCCAACCAGTTAAGAATGAAGACGAGATAGGACAAAATCACATAAAGAAGTTATGTACTCACCATAACATTCCATGTGTGTTGTCTAAATTGCCTTCATTCTTACATCCCACCCTCCTTCCCCCAGCCTTTGGCTCCTGGAGGACAGAGCAGATACAATTGGAAATAAATATTCTCTGACCTTTTTCATTGCTCTATAAGGTATTTGATAGTTATATTTGGTACAATTTATTAGATCAGCAAACAAGATCTGGGGAGCTTTCCTAGGGCATGATGGGATAGGGTTACAGCCACGAGCTAGTGGAAGACCTCAAGCTTTTGTATAAGGCTGAGTCGAAACTGAGGATCGGATCCGAACCCAACCAGTTAAGAATGAAGGCGAGATGGACAACACACATGGAACGTTATGGTGAGTACTTCTTTTTTACAGTCTATCTTTGCTTCCAGACCTATTCTAAGACCTCAAAACCACTCTAAGTGCTGCATTTGTAATTTTAGCCTGTTTACCACAACATGGCTACTGATGGGACTTGATATATCAATGTGATCTTCTTCTACCTCAACCCTTTCTCTTTCCCATAAAACATTTCAAGTCTTCTTTCTATGACTCATGCCAGACATAAAACAATAAGTAAAAAGGTCACACAGAAAAAACAACTGGTTAAAAACCATAAAGAAAAATCTAGCAAAGCTAGACCTTCCACTGTGTGATGCCTTAAACCTTTTGCATTAGAGGTGACATGGGATATATGCAAATTACCCTTTAAGGACATCAGGTATTTCAGCTAAATAGCAATTCTGAATGTCCATGACCTTTTCTTTGAAGTCTTTTTGTGGACAGTTTCACGTCAGCAAAGCCAAACCAGAATGCAGGTAATGCACATAAAATAAATTTAGTAAGTCAGACTAAGAGCACTGTTTATTGTGTGTATTTCATTTCAATAGACCTAAGTACCTCATTCATTTGTGGAAATGAATTGTAGATTTATAACTAAGAAATAAAATCAGAGAAACAACCAGATAAATTATTTAACATTCTAGGAAGTGCATATATATCTTTCATATTCAGTACTGCTACGACATTATTTGGCTGAGCATCCAAGCCTCATTAATATGCATTTCACATGTCACAGCTTGTTAACAGTATGGAGAATGGAGTAGACATCTTTGCCTCAACAGTTGCTTCACAAAGCCCTAGACAGAGTAATGGATGAGGGCCTACCTCCCCCCTCTGCAACTATTTCAGTGTCACATTACTTGATTGTCTTTCCTTAGTTACCATAAATTCTGTACAAATCTGCCAACATGCATACTATTTTCATCTTCAGTTTTACAGCACTTACAGAGATTTGATTTAAAAACTTTATTTCAATTGTTATAGCACAAACACTGATTGTAGCCGCGGTGGTGCAGCAGTAGCATTGTCGCCACACAGTAAGAGGTTCTCCTGTTCGATTCTCGGCTGGAGCGCCTTCTGTGTGGAGTCTGCATGTCCTCCCCGCGGTCGAGTGGCATTCGAAAGACATGTGTGAATGGGCGTGCCTTTGTTGAAGGTTGGATGTTGAGCTGGCACCTTGGCACTGTAAAAATCTACTGCCAGTCTTTAGCGGACCGGAGTTCCACTGTGGCGACCCCTAACCGGGAAAAGTTGAAAGAAGAAGATAGCACAAACACTGATGGCTTTTTGCTAATGAAAACAAAACAAAATAGTCTCACATTGAAAACAAACTTACCATGAGCAACAGTAAACTTTTCTACTTTTCAAACTCACAATCATTGAAAATTAATTTGACCAGTGTTGGATTATGTGTACATTTAAATCCACAGACATCCCGCCAAACCCAGCAATTATAACTGCATTGTTGACTTTAGTAATATATTTTGGCTTTTCCTGGTTAGGGGTCACCACAGCAGAACTCTGGTCGGCTTATGATTGGCAGTAGACTTTTAGAGTGCCAAGGTGCCAGCCTGACACCCAACCTTCAACAAAGGCATGCACACACTTACCTGCATGTCTTTAAACGTTACTCAACTGTGGGGAGGACATGCAAACTCCACACAGAGCGCGCTCCAGCCAAGAATCAAACTGGAGAACCTCTTGCTGTGAGGTGACAATGCTAACCACTGCACCATCGCATCCTACTTTATCTTTCCCAAATGGTGGTATAAAAATAATGATGTGTGTCATTTCAGGTTTGTTTCACACAAACACACAGTAGCCAAAGTATTCTAGCTTAATTCTCACTCTCTCTCACTGTCTCACACACACACATATACACACACACACACACACACACACACACACACACACACACACACACACACACACACACACACACACACACACACTATTGCTGCAAATTTAGATTATTGACTGTTTAGAAATGACACGATAAGAGTATAAGGTACTTTCATCCACAGAGAGCACCCCCCCCATGCCCACCAGCAGTTTGTTGACTATGTACACCCCTTATTGTCATGAAGAAATAAATTACATGCACTTTATTTGTATATTTGGATGAACTACATGAAATTGTATAAAGATCACTAGCATCACACCATAACATCCAGCCATGTGTAGCACATTGTAAATAGAAGAGTATTTATAAGATCATAAGAAATATCAACCACCTGATAACATATGTCAAGTCAATATACACAATCTCTGCAGAAGTAAAAGTCATCTGAATAATACCACATTTAAGAGTGCTATTACTAATGCAGAGGTTGCAGCTGGCAAACAACTTTGCATTAAAGTGCTTCATCGATAAATGCAGTACCCGCTGCCCTTGAAGAATAAATTGCCTGTCTTGCCAGTGATATTTCCAAACATTTCCTGAACCAGATCAGTTATGCAATAGGGAATGACTGGCAAACAATGACAGCAGGTGCATGCTTGCTAGGCACAAATTCCCAATTTCTCCATAGCCTTGTCTGGTTAAACCACTTGCTCAGTATCACATTTGAGTTAAATGAAGGTGGAAAAAGTCAGACCTTGCACCCTTGCCACAAGAAACAGCTCATTAACAAGTTGGAGTTGTAGTCTTCTGTGCTAACTGCAAGACTAACAGTTTTAACTAAATTCAGAAATCCTGTACAATCTTATCCTGTAGAGAAGACTGTACCACAATAATATGCAACAATAGCTACATAAGGGATGCTGAAGATCAGGTGGTTCTGATCCTCACGAAATAATGCAAGCTATATGGACTGACAAATGTAGAACCCTTTGTATTTGCTGGAGGCTCTTAAGAAGGTACCGCAAAAATACAATACTAAAATGCAACTTGTTTAAATCCAGGCCTATTAATGAATTAATTCATTCCTTAGTACAGTGAATGAAGCAAAATGGTTACCAACAATATAAATGCTGCAGGACTAGCTTTTGTTCCACAATCCGCAAGTCATGCACACTTGAGAAATATTACTGCATAGCATACAGTTACTTATTTTTTGGAGCGGGTACATTCTTAAAGGACATCTACATCTCATTTTTTATCTCCCTAGGTCTCCTCTAAATCACTTAAAACATTACCAGAATATTTTGTACATCAACATGTAGGTCTGACAGTTGGGGTAAGGCTCTTACCCCCCTACACCTAAGGTACAGTGTTTGATTCTCACAAGCCTCCCTTACACACGCACACGCACACATGCACACACACACACACACACACACACACACACACACACACACACACACACACACACACACACACACACACACACCTGCTGTTAAATGCTGCAGGAAATCCATCCTTAAATCTCATGCCCATGCTTGCTCACAGGTTGTGGTTACTCAAAAAGTAAGAAAAAATGTCCTTCTTTAATTTAATGCTGTGGCCCCCCTACAAGCATGAGTTGTCTGGGTCACCTAGTGCTGGAGCCGTGCTTGAGTGCAGTGTTAAAACTTAGAAAACTATACTTGCAAGTACCAACTCTACAGAGTGGCTAATGTTTGAAATGCTGTGTGTTATGCCTTTAGCTTTCTAAGACACTTAGGGGGATAGTCATGTCTACTCCATGCACCTGAAAAGATAGCAAAGAGGTGTTAACAAGACTCAAATGTATGTAAATGAGGTCTACCTACTGAAGTAATGATTGGAGTAGAGGACTAAATAATAAACTAGATCTTTTGAGGCTGTGGTTTAAACCTATTACAGCATGTAGTAGACCTATTCAAGATTGTCAATAATTCCCTGTAAAGAGATCCAAATGAGAGGACTTTTACAATCACCCTTGACTTCCACAAGTACATAAAAAGCTGCATAAAAAAGTCACTATGCATTTACTCTAAATACAATGGAAAATACAGGAATAAACCTCTCTGGTGGAACTCCCATATTCATAAACTGTATAAAAATATGGAACATGAAAAGTTGTACGAAATTCTTGTTCCCTTATCTCAAGATCATACTGAAACATGCCTACCAGGAACTTAAGAGCACTATTAGAAAATGTAAACACAATATAAATGTATGGTCACTACATATACCAAAAGAAACTACAAATCTTTCTTCAGCTACATCTGGAAATTAAGGATTAATATCCAACAATGCACTGAGCTCATCTGTAATGACATCATATATTGCTATCCTAAGAATATAGCCATTACATTAGCAAACAAATTTAGTGCAAATTTTACCCCATCTACCCACTTTGTTGCTCCTGGTTATCTTTCAAATATAGTTTCCCTAAAATCACCTTTGAACAAGTCTTAAAATCCCTATCAAAGACTAGAAATAATACTTTCATGAGACCAGATAAAGTAACAGGCTGCTTGGGCAGTGCAAAGTATGGACTATCTGAGCCTGTGCTTAATATGTTCAGCCTTAACCTATCCACAGAATTTATGCCTGATGCCTAGAGAACAGCCATGGTGACTACCTGTAGAGATCTGGATATTCGTTCGCCTGTCATCCTCACCAACTGTATATGTAAAGTCATGGAATGTATCATATGTTAAGGTACTTTCTTTAAATAAACTCAGCTTGTGAGGCCATAACCATGGACCGTGAGGCCCTTTGTCTATTAAAAAGGGGACTGTTTTATTTGCCACAGTTAGGGGAATGTATGGGCCACATTGTTTTAATGGTAGTAAAGGAAATAGCTGAGTTTTCTGTTCAGGGCTGTCCTATTGTGTCTGTTGCCAGGTCAGTGGTTGCCATTGTGTGTTCACCAGGGGTGGAGGGTACTTGGATTGTTGTGGCTGTATGGATTGATAATTTTACCAATCTTGTGGGACAGTTTATAAATATGGGCAATTTTGATGACAAATGTCCTGGCTGACTGCAATTAAACACATATTTGACCCTCTGTGGTTTTGCTGTTGCTGTTGATATTGCTGCAGTCCCCTGACATCATTTTGAGTTTGGGCATTCCTTTGCCCCTGAAATTGCTGCTGGTGTGGTGGTCGCCTTTGTCAGTTGTTTCCATTTTTCTGTGCATTTTGGGGCTGGACTAGAGAAGTCAGCATTTGTAATTGAGTCTGTTGTAATTTTTCCTTTTGTTCTATTTTTACGCATTCTAGCATATCGGAGAGGTATTGAACTTGAGTGACTAACTCATGTAACCCTAAACTTGGCCAATTCAACACACCTTTTTTAGTTGCTCATGAACAGAGGGGAGAAGTCCCTCCAGAAAGGTAGCAGACAATCCACTTGAGGCTGGTCCATCTACTCTCTCTGGGTACCCAGAATATGCCTCAAAGGCATCGGTCATTCATTTGATAGGAGTCTATCATTTCTCCTTCTCGTTGCATAACCACCTTAATTCAAGATCAATTAGGGACGGGGGGCATAGGACCATTATTGCCTGCACAATAGCATCCATCTTTTCCTCAAATTTTGAGCGTTGTGATTTGGAAGGGGAGTTGGTATCTGCGTATGTTCCCAAACCTTCCGCAAAACATCCAGGGGTAGGGAATACTCTAACACAGCCCTGATTTCATCAATGGTAGGATTTTGCTATTTGATATGACTCTGTAGAACCTTTGAGAACTTGGGTTTTGCCGAAATGGGGGAAACGAGCACACTATACCTTGAAATTCTACGGCTGACCATGCTCGAACAACAGTTATTGTCTGAGGGTCATTTTGGTCTGATCCAAAAGCAGGATTAGGGACTTCCTGGAGTGGGTGCATATGTACTGTGTTACTATTGTTGTCATGTGACAAAGTCGATGATTGTTCAGTGTCAGGATTAAATTTATTCGGATCTATATTGCCGTCCTCACCATCTATTATGATAGGCTTTTGGTTTATTTGCTGAATTCAGGAATGTGCACTCTACGAGACTGATCATAAGCATCACGACTGTCCATTTTCCTTTTTGATCACTGGGGACCTGGGGTGGTAGAATCTGGAGTTATGGAGGGACTTAGTTGGTCTGGGGTCAGGGCAGAGGGCATTATTGGACACTGAACTGGAAGTTCCTGTCGTTGTGAAGTACTGCCTTGTGAATAAGCCGGTGGAGGCTGTATTGGTGGGGGTGGGGGGGGTGGAAGGGGTGGCCACACACAGTCTTCTTCAGAAGATTCTACCTCCTTATCCTTAGTCATTTTAGGATCTTTAGAGAGATTTAAGGGATATATTCCTGTAGTAGGACTATTTGATGAGATTTGCAAGTTTTCTATAGCCTGAGTTGTTTGGCCTAATTGTTTTTGTAATTTATTACTGTTATTCTGCCAACTTTTAACAACTGATTCCTTTTCCCTTTATTTTCCTTCTTTAACCCTAGAAGAGAAGGCTGTCCAGCAGCCTTGAGGTACCTTTTTCTCTTTTTCAGTTAACCGTTTTTGAAAATTATCTAATATACCTTGATTTATACTTCCTTGTTCAGGAAAACCAGCTTACCATCTTGTTTAGTAAGTTTGACCCACAAACATGCATACAAACATGTCTGGGGCGAGTACTTATTGTACATCTGCCCTGCCGGAGTGCCCTTCTTCAGCTCTGCCAGCGTACTCACATTCACACCCATTCCTCTTTTTAAGCAATTCCCACACTCATACAAAGTATACTCACACTTGAAGTCTAGACGTACCTCACCTTCAAAATCAAAGGGCTACCAAGAGAGGAAGTAAATGTTGGGTGCGGTCATAAGTGTAGCCATAAGACAAAGAGATTTCAGCAGAAAACTGCTGTGGGCCCTTATAATGAATCTGTTTGTCTGTGATCCCAACTCTCATAAGTCCAGGGAAATCCAGGACTTTTGCATGGCACCAACAGTTAAGGTACTTTCTTTAAATAAAGAGTCAATCTCTTGGTAGCATAAAATTTTATTAACTCACAGATGTGGGAGACAGCAACTCTAGGTGACTGCCTCCTCAAACAAAGAAATTAATAAGCTTTTATACTTTTTCCAATACAACTCAGCAGGTTTACAATAATTAACAAACCATAAACCACTCACCTTTGTACACATTTCAAACTAGATCAAACTGGCCCCAGTTACTGACGTCTCAACAAGAAAATCTAACTTCCTTAAAACATGTTTATCAGTTAAGTTTCAGCTGTCAGCAGTTTTTCATGTCATTGCAAAACCATAGTTGTCATCAGGTTTTAGTAAATTTGTGCATAGAAGGTTATCTGTTTCTAAGAAGAAACCAAGGTTCAAATAAAGTGTAACGCAATTTATTTAAAATAGATAAACAAGCGTTTTCGCTCCTGTTCAAACAGAAGCTTCTTCAGCATGAAAAGAGCGCAAGCTCACATTATTTAAAACTATTGGGTGACGAGTTGTTGATGTCACTCTAATTAAACATTTAAAATGCAAATGCACCAAAATAAGTCGTTTAACTTCATGTTAAAAACTGTATGGGTATACACCCATATACATACCAATAATCACACGTTCAAAAAAATTAAATGAATTAAATGAATAGCAAAGGAACACATCGGACTAGCTGGGCAAATAAAATAAATGACCAGATAGAGAGTGCGCAAACAATATAGATACAGACTCCCTGGCCAACCTAAATTGATTATAAAATCAATTGCAACACTAAATCTATTGTGTATGTGACCTTTTGTGAATGCTGCTATGCATTCTATGTTGGTAAGATGGATCGCCGATTCAGGGACCGTATTTACCAACACTTATATGCCATCAAGAACCAGAGGAGCGATAATGCCCTCTCTAAACACATATTGAACAATTGTGGCCACAGTTTTAAATTCATGGGTATTGACCATGTAAAGTGTGATGTAAGGGGGGGCCACCCGTGAGTTAGAGTGGCAATTACAACTGGACGCTTTCTCTTACCCGGGTCTCAACGACAACTGTAACATAGCATCTATTTTAAAGTATAGAAGTTATTTAAGGTGATTGTCGCTTGAAATGAGTATTTTCATAACCCTATGATGTATGTGACAGTATGTTATGGCATTTTGAGCTTTAACACTGTCAACTGTTTTATGGGTGGCATTGGTAACCTTTATACAAGGTATGCCACTGTAGAATAGGGATTTCACTAGTTTTAGGTTAAAGTATTACATGTACATGGATATGTTGTTCATATGCCTCTTTTGTAGATTAGTAATGATATCAGGATTCATCCTATTACTTTTTACACAATCTTTTTTATATATGGGCAAAACTTGTAAAACCTTTAGGTTGGCCAGGGAGTCTGTATCTATATTGTTTGCGCACTCTCTATCTGGTCATTTATTTTATTTGCCCAGCTAGTCCGATGTGTTCCTTTGCTATTCATTTAATTAATTTAATTTTTTTGAACGTGTGATTATTGGTATGTATATGGGTGTATACCCATACAGTTTTTAACATGAAGTTAAACGACTTATTTTGGTGCATTTGCATTTTAAATGGTTAATTAGAGTGACATCAACAACTCGTCACCCAATAGTTTTAAATAATGTGAGCTTGCGCTCTTTTCATGCTGAAGAAGCTTCTGTTTGAACAGGAGCGAAAACGCTTGTTTATCTATTTTAAATAAATTGCGTTACACTTTATTTGAACCTTGGTTTCGTCTGGGCACTTTGCTTGTTTTACAGTTTTGGCGTTTTCTACAATTGTTTCTAAGAAGAATAAGATTTCCTTAAATGGTATGTACAGATGTAAGATTTGCATTATTTTTTCACAGTCGCTATACATTTGGTTTGTCACATACTCAAACTTTCTAGGTTACACATACATTTTCCCTCTACACATAGCAGAACCCGTTTCTGCAGACTCAGGTGACTTAAATGATCTAGACCCCAATCAGTTTGGTTCTATGATGGGCAGATCCTGTCCCCTCTCAGTGGACACTGCTCATCTTGATCTGACCAAGGCTTTTGACATTATCCTCCAAGTTGTTATTGTTAAAAAGAATAGACAGCTTAATCTAACCCCCTTGTGTTATCCACTAGATTGCATATTGGCTATCATACAAATCACAGGTTGCAAGCGTTGCTGGTACCTTCTCTGAATGTAAAATTGTAACTAGTGGGGTACCAGAGGGATCAGTGCTGGGCCCTCTCCTGTTTGACATTTAATTTTCAGACATCCAGTCCAATATTCCAGGAGTGTGGTTGCCTGTGTTTACTGATGACTGCAACCTGGAAATTATCTGTTCATTCAGTGATAGCAAACAATTCCGGCAAGGGCTGGAATGTCCACACATCTGGCATAATGTAAATGGTCTCAAGTTAAATACAAAGAAGTACAGCACAGCAGCTTTCAGTAAGGAAAAAAGGCTGTGAGCATCTCATTTGTTATGATACTCCTCTTCAGATAGATACTGTCATAAGATACTTGGATGCTTTTGTGGAAAATTTTATCTCTTGATCATCATGTTTCCACTGTTCAGAAAATTCTCCCATCTGGCCCTGTTAATTTCCAAGAGAATATCTTCAAGATACAAAGCAGTTATCCTGCCACTGTGCTCTTTAGACCCATCATGGAATAAAATGCCCTCTTTGGTATGTATAAATCAAAAAATATTGCTGAATTAATTTGGCTCAGTTGTGATAAATAGCACAACTCTCTTTTTTCTCAATAACCTGCTGTTGAAATGAGCGAGGAGACCTGTTTTCAGTTTAACAGCTTCTTTATTAACTGCCACCTGGAATGTTACAATGCTGTGTTAACTGCAGTGAGTAGAACACGCCCACCTGCAGTTGCTATGGCCAACCAACACATACATAGCATAACCAGATCATTAAACCAACTGATCTACATCCTCTCCTTTTAGTTACTCCTTTGTATGAAAACTAACTCATGCGGTGTATAGCAAAGTTGAACAATAATGACTCAAACTTAAATAATGAATGATGAGCTAGTAAAATAGACGGTATGGAACAAAACGTTCAGCTTTCACCACTGGCTTTCTAACATGGCAACTGAATACTAGATAAGTAAGAACCAAAATACAATGCATTAATACATCACATCCCTTTTTTTTTTTTTTCAGTTTAAGAACAATATTTAGGGTTAGGCTTACAAATGCGACCTGAGCGTGTCACATAGGGGGGATCACTGTGTGTCTTCTTGGTGGGAGAGCAAGCTACAGGAATTTGCTGCACACTGGAATGCTGAGTATGCGCAGGCATTGGTTGAAGTGCCTGCCGGGGCTGTGGAGCGAGGGAAGGAGTGTCCGGTGTGGCGGGGTCCGCTGGATGAGAACAACCATCGGCAGGATCGATCTGTCGAGGTGGTGGCTGTTCACCAACAGGTAGGATGTGGCGATGATTTCTCCTGTAGATGCCACCATTAGATTCGATGACGTATGAGCGTGGCTCACTGCATACCTCCTTCACTGTGCCCAGGTGGTCGTGTCCCTTAACTGCCTGCAACCTGACCACTTGACCCTCTCTAAGTGGTGATAATGGACGGCTTGTTGAGTCGTAGTACTGCTTCTGAATGAGCCTTTTCTTTTTAAGTTGCACATTGACCTGTTCCACGTCCTTTGGGGCCGGTTCCAGCAGACGGGTGCTGACAGGAAAAGTTGAGCGAGTCTGCCTGGACATTAGACGTTCTGCGGGTGATCCCAGCGTTTTGTCACGCCGAGCATTTCTGATGTTCAGTAGGTTGAGGAAAACGTCTGTCCCGTCTCTGTGAGACCTTTCCATCAGTAGCTTGGCACTGCGGACAGCCCTTTCAGCCAATCCGTTGGACTGGGGGTACTCTGGACTGTTGGTTATGTGGACAAAGTCCCACCACTGGGCAAACACTTTAAAATGCTGACTGGTGTATTGTCTTGCATTGTCAGAAATCAGGGTGTGAGGTACTCCGTGGACGGAGAAGCGTCTTTTCAGTTTTGTGATCACTGCTGCTGAAGATGTGTCCCGGAGAAGGTCAATTTCAAACCACCCTGAATAGGAGTCAACCAGCACCATGTATTGTTGTCCATGCCATTCGAACATATCCGTGGCGACCATAGACCAAGGCAGGGCAGGAACCGGATGTAGTTGTAGAGGTTCCTTTTGTTGGTGTGGTCGGGTACTGTTACATACAGAGCAGGAGAGCAGCTCTCTTTCGATGTCTTTGTTCATTGCTGGCCAAAATACAGTGCCTCTTGCTCTGCGCTTTGTGGCTTCTAAGCCTGGGTGACCTCTGTGCATAATATTAATATATTCTTGTTGTAGGGAGTCTGGGATGACCGTCCTGTGACCTTTAACGACAACGCCGTTCTCCACTATCAACTCTTCTCTATATGGGAAGAATGGACGCACAGACGGCGGAACCTGGCAGTCTTTGTTGGGCCAGCCATTCTGAATCACTGTGCTTAGAGTTTGCAGGACCTGGTCCCTTGCCGTGTGGGCTCGTAGCTCCTCCAGCCTGGCTGTAGAGATGTAGCTGACAGACATCACCTCGAAGTTGTTATTTGCACTTTGAGTTTGGGACACACTGTTGCTTGGGGCTCGTGACAGAGTATCTGCAAGGTACATGTGCTTACCCCTCTTGTAAACAAGCGTTAGGTCATACGCTTGTAATTGCAGTAACATCCTCTGTAGGCGAGCTGGGGCAGTGTGGATTGGCTTCTTTAGGATTGTAACAAGGGGCTGATGGTCTGTTTCAACTACCGTGGGTTTTCCGTATATGTAGTCTCTAAACTTGGTACACGCAAACACAACTGACAACAATTCTTTCCCGATTTGTGCGTAGCATGTCTCGGTATCGGTGAGCATGCGAGATGCGTTTGCTACTGGCTTACCACTTTGCAGACATGCAGCACCCAGTCCGTAACGTGAAGCATCACGGGTTAATGTTACTGTCTTCTTTACATCAAAATATGATAGGACTAGTGAGCTGGCTAGGCATGATTTGAGGTGTTCGAATGCTTGTTGATATTGTGGGAGCCAATACCAGATGGTATCCTTGTGTATTAGGTGCCTGAGCGGTGCTGCAATGCTGCTGAGATTTGGGATAAATTTTCCCAGGTAATTTACCATACCAAGGAAACGCTGTAAAGCCAGGGAATTTTGGGGAACTGGCATATTTGTGATAGCTTCCGTCTTTGCGGGGTCGGCCGTGAGACCTTCTTTTGTGAACATGTGTCCCACATAACAAACTTGATCCAGACGGAACTTACATTTGTTGGGGTTTAGTCGGAGTCTGATCTCTCGTGCATGGTCAAGTACCTTCTTTAGGTTCATGTCGTGTTCTGCAGCATCACGACCTCCCACAATGATATCGTCAACTATGATGGCACAAGGGTAGCCAGCGAATAGTTGCTCCATTGAGTGCTGGAAAACCTCACTTGCTGAATTGATGCCAAAAGGCATGCGTAGAAACCTGTAGCGCCCAAAGGGTGTGCTAAATGTAGTTAGCATTGATGACTTATGGTCGAGCTTTATCTGCCAAAATGAGCTCTTTGCATCAAGCACTGAGAACAGAGTCGCACCTGCCATTTGGGTGGCAACTTCCTCAACACTGCGCATTGGGTAATGGGGTCTCTTTAAAGCTGTGTTTAAGTCTTTAGGATTAATGCACAGCCTTATCTCCTCTTTGTCTTTCTTGTGTGCTACCACCATTGATGAAACCCAGTCTGTGGGCTCAGAGACCACTGTAATGACTCCTTTCCTGGCCATGTTATCAAGTTCTGACTTAACTCGGGCTTGCATAGCTATAGGAATGCGGTGCGCTGGCCGGATGACGGGCTGCACCTCAGGATCTAGAGTCATAGAATATATTATTGGAAGTTCTCCAAGCTCATCGTTGAACACATCATCATACTGTTCACGGACATTTTTTGTAAAATCAATGTCAGGCTCTGTACTGACCTGGTGGACATGAGGGCTCAGTGTGACAAGTCCTAGACGTACACATGCTCGAAACCCCAGCAGTGGCACAACATCACAATCCACAAGGAAGAACGGTAGTAAGTGTTGTTGTCCATCCAGTGACAGAGAAAGTGTAGCAGAACCGGCTGTTTCGATCTTGCTGCCTCTGTAGGCCACTAGGTTTATTGTTTTATTGCATGTCAAAATCTGTCCCTCATACAGCTGGAGAAAAGTGCTTTTTGCCATCACATTACATTTTGCCCCCGTGTCGATTTTCATTTTAATATGCTTATCTCTTACATACAGGGTGACAAATCCTTCATCCTGGTACTCTACTTGGGTATTTACATTGTCCACAACTGCAATGGGCTCGACACCATCTACATAGAACGTGTCATCAGTGTTGATGTCCGGCTGCTCCAGCTCTAGCTGATGCATGGGTTGTTTGTTACCGTATTCTTTAACAAAACTTTTCCTTTTAGGATGTTCATGTTGAGGCTTGGATCTGCAACATTTTTTGTAGTGGTTCCATTTTTGACATTTGTGGCATTGCTGGCCAAACACAGGACATTTGTCTCGCTGTGCAGCGTGGTTGCCTCCACAATTGTTGCAGTTCCTGACGAGTTTTACATCCTGCCCACTTACAGGCTTATAATTTGTCCTGGGACACCATCTGGTGGAGCCTGGCTGCAGTGCATCCACCATTGCGGCCGGCTGTTTGGCAAGAGCCCTAGTATTCTCCTCAGTCATTTCATAAACACGACAGATAGAAATGGCTTTGGATAGGGTCAAGTCACGTAAAAGGGCCTTCCTTATACTGTCATTATTTATGCCACAAACAATCCTGTCACAGATTAACTCATCTGTTAAATCTCCAAAATGACAACTTTTGGCTTTAATCTTTAAATCACTAATAAAAGACTCAATAGTCTCACCTTGTCTCTGATTTCGGGAATGAAACTTGTGTCTCTCCATTATTTTATTATATTATGGGTTGCACATTTCCCGAAATTTCTTTTTTAAACAGTTGGGGTCCTCTCTGGACTGTGCTGGATGAATAATGGCTCCGTCCTGCCCGTCTCTTGCGGGTGGCACCCTAATTTCTGCAGCATAGACAAACGAGCGTTCCCTTTCGATGGCTTCTGCCCCTGCTAGATTGAGGAGGATATAAGCTTTCGTTTTGTCTGGTTTATCTGAGTGGGCCGCCTCAATAAAGATGTCATACTCCCTTTCAAATACACGCCAATTTTCAGCAACGTCTCCCTCGAAGACGAGTGGGTCTGGTCTGCGAAATCCTTCCGCCATGCTCTGTTAGCCCGTTAGCCACTTGTAACGTGTACCTCATTTTTTTTTTTTTTTTCTACAACGAGGAAAAATGATGAAAAAAATGCTCATTGGCGAGCAACTTCTGACACCATGTTGAAATGAGCGAGGAGACCTGTTTTCAGTTTAACAGCTTCTTTATTAACTGCCACCTGGAATGTTACAACGCTGTGTTAACTGCAGTGAGTAGAACATGCCCACCTGCAGTTGCTATGGCCAACCAACACATACATAGCATAACCAGATCATTAAACCAACTGATCTACACCTGCTGCTGGTTGCAGTCAGGTGACATGTGTCTCCTTTCTTTGCAAAATCAGTAGCTCAACAAACACCCACAAAAGGGACCTAAATCTGTACTAACAAATAAACAAGTCTGAATGGTGGCACAGGTTCTTAACTCAATGAATTCCCATGCTATGGAATCATCTTGACGACTGGATGGATAGACACAAATTTACACCAGGATTGTCATGTACAGTCCTGCTCAGTTTTGGCAGATGAGCACCATAAGTGTTTGAAAAGGGAGGCACAAACCTTTGTGTGTGCTTGTTTATAGGTGTGTAACTAGGCATGTAATGGTCCTTGTGATTGCTTGTCTAGTATTGCTCCTGTATTCCTTTGATTCTATCCAGTAATGGTATAGAACCATAGAACAAGTGAGAAGAAGTTGGAAAATGGGGACAGAGAGACCAATGCTGGATATGTGGGGAAAGGCAAAGAAGATGATGTATCTGTATGTTTAGCAACTGTCAGGTAGTTAAACCTATGTGGTAGAAATGCATTTCCAAAATAATGGAAATTCATCCTGTTGGGGCTTTGCCTGGGGAGGAGGAAGGGACAGTAGGAATGAAAAGTGGAAGGAAAAAATGTAACTTTTAATATATGGGTGAAATGTGAGAAGCCTGTTTACAAATGGATGGAAATATAATCCAAAAATGCACTATGTTAAAGCTTACTATTTTGAGGGCTCATAGAAGAATAAAGAGAGAAAAGTGCATAACAGCTGGGAAAGAATGATGTATAAACAGGATGATATACAAAGTATAATGTCATGTGAAATATCTTGTGATGTAAGTGGGGGGATGTAGTGCCATTATTTTGTTAATAATGTATATGCTTTCCTATTACCTATATGGTTTTATTACTGTTATAATTGGTTATAAAAGTTGCTGTGTAAAATGATTTTTTAAGATGTTAGACCATATGGGTGAGATGTGAATAAAATAGAATGTATTTAAACTATCTAATATGATATAAGGTCATTATGTTGCATTACAATTCTACTAAAACTGCTTCAATAAAAAGGAAAATAAAATATGCTCCTGTACTTCAGGCTTTTTAATGCTGTATAATACTGAAGACGAAACATATAGAAGGCATGAGGGTAACTTGATACTACTGTACTATTGAACAACTGGCAGTGAGAGGAGGTTATTGCCCTGCAGGAGTTCTTGAGTCTTTGGTGGGTAACACTGAGCTCTCTAAAGAATTCATTAACCCTGGAACTCCTCGAAGATCTTCACCACTATCACGGCAAAGAGCATGGTCTGGTAAAAGTTCATTAAATGCTCAGTATTTGAACAGTTACATGGACAATGTGCTCTTCAAAGTCTGTGAATTGGAAAACTCTTTTCACTATGTCACACTGACAGAACTGCTCCAAAGGCCAAGAAATAATAAACATTACTGTGTGAGAGGGTCTTTCACCCCTTACTTACTATATTATTATTTCCTGGTCTTGTGAAAAAAAATATTTCAAGTGAAAGTAATAGAAAAATGAGAATTTCACACTAATGCACACCTCAGATCTTGAACAATCATGAAAAAAATTGTTGCTCTCATGAATGGCACCCTACTAATAGAAGATATCTCTCTGCATATGTGATGACATCAAGACAGACTCAGGAATACTAAGCAGCTATGGTAGGTCTATGGAAGCTGGAGAAATTTGCAGGAAGAAGGAAGAATGGTTTGATGTTTGGAAATGAATGCTTCTTACACTTCAAGAACAAGATCATCTAATATTTCTGGATGTGTAGAAGTTATTTTGGATGCATGCAGCTTATGGTATTGGCAAACAAGAAAGATTTTGCTGTAGTTGCCACAGAAAGATGAGTTTCACAAGACAGGATGACAGCATGTAAGCCCAGCCTGAAATCAAGATATTCTAGGAAATGCATTAGGTCATAACAGATAAAGGAGATATTCTGCTCCTCTTCAGAGCTCCACTGAGACATTAATTTTGACTGCTGAGTATATTTCTGTTAAACATATGTAAAATTATTTGCCATCTACTCTGCAATGGACTGGAGTCATATCCAGGAATGATCTGCTGTCTTGAACCCTTTGTTTAGAAGGATATAAATTGATTCCTGCAAACCTGAATATGATAAAGCAGGAAATCAGAAAATTAATAAATGAATGAATGAATGCTCTTGAAAGGGAGGAAGAGGAGAACAGTTAAGACGTTGATCAGTATAAAATGAAAGGCCAGAAGGACAGACAAACTTCTGAATATACTTCATCTGGAAAAGAGAATGGATGCAGAATTGCAATGTATCAAATGATTAGAAGAAAGACAGAAACTTCTGATGTTTTAAACTGTAGAAAGGAAATGTGACATGGGATGAGGTTAGAAAGATTGATTTTAGAAGAGAGAAGTGATGTGGAACATGCTGATGTAAATCACCATAATGTTCCAACTGAGTAGGTAACTTCATTTGTCAGCAACATGTGGGTATCGGATCCGACCCCGGATCCGAGCCGGCAGCTTTCCAAGATAAAGATCCGAGCTCTCAGCTCCTCCCCTTACCCATAATACCCTGCTACCTCCCTCCAGTCCTCAGATCGAGTTTGCCAATTTATCCACCAAACACAGTCAAACATACTCGAAAGAGAAACACTAACCTGATGCGTGACAGAAGGAAAACATTCCATCATGAATATGACCATGAAATAGGCTAGGGGGAAGGAGGGGGGGGGGTTGATTGCTGACAAATGAAGTTACCTACTCAGATAGAACATTATGGTGAGTACATAACTTCTTTATCTGAAGTAGTTAACTTCATTTGATCAGCAACCTGTGGGACAGAGTCCCCAGCTACCAAAATCCTGGGAGGTCCTCAAGGAAGGATATTCCGGAGCACTGCGGAGCCAAAGGCTGCCCTACCTCTGGATATCAGATCCAGCTTATAATGAGAAATGAAGGTATGAGAAGAGGCCCAAGTAGCCGCTGAACAGATGTCATCTAAAGGAACTCTTGACCAAAATGCTGCAGAGGTAGCCATAGAACGGGTAGAGTGAGCATGAACCCCCAAGGGTTCTGGCCGACGGGAAGCTGTATATGCGTGTAAGATGCAGTGGGATATCCATCTAGCTAAGGTAACTTTCGTAATGGGCTTGCCTAAGGATGGCTTAGCGAAAGACACAAAAAGCTGCTCTGATTTGCGAGAAGCAGCTGTCCTGTGCATGTAAAATCGCAATTGTCTATGCACATCCAACAAGTGTAGTCTGTATTCCCCTTTGTTCTGAAAGTTGAGGAAGAAAACAGGCAAATTGATGGTTTGATTGATATTGGTCTCGGAGGCTACCTTAGGTAAGAATGACAGATTAGTCCTGAGAGATACTCTGTCCTTATGGAAGACCAGGTACGGGGGTTTTGTACAAAGGGCTTGAAGTTCAGATACCCTTCTGGTTGAAGTAATTGCAATCAGGAAGGCAGTTTTCCAAGATAAGAATTTTAATTCAACGGAAACTGCAGGTTCAAAGGGTGGACCAGTTAGTGCCTGAAGAACTAAGGTTAAGTCCCATGGGGGAACCGCATTCTTGACCAGAGGTCTTAACAGAAAGGTGCCTTTCAAAAAGGACTTGCATATCTTAGCTGATGCTAAGGGACCAAGGTTGTCCCCGATGTGGAAATGAGAAATAGCAGCCATCTGAATCTTGACAGTAGAAGCACTGGTCCCTTGGTGGAAAATGTGGGACAGAAATTCAAGAACTGTTGGAATGGGAGCCATAAAAGGGTCCAAATCCCTATGTTTGGCCCAGATGGAAAAACTCTTCCATTTACTCTTGTAGATCTTCCTGGTAGAAGGTTTATGTGCCGCTACCAGAACAAATTTAACTGAAGACGAGATACCGGGAGTCCTAGCCACTAGTGGAACTGGATCAACCAAGCCATGAACTTGAGGTCATCCAGGTGCGGAGTTTGCAGTCCTGCAGGATGAGAGATCAAATCCGGAATGGGATCTAAGATCCAAGGAGGAGCTATGATGTGAGACTGCAGGTACGGGAACCAGATCTGGCGAGGCCAGAATGGGGCTATGAGGATCATCTTGCTCCCCAACCAATGAGCTTTCTGCAGAAATTTCATCATTAGCGGAAGAGGAGGATAAGCATAGAGAAGACCGGGTGGCCAAGCATGAATCAGAGCATCTCTGGGACTCTACCCCGGTGGGGGAATTAGAGTGAAAAATTTGCCGCATTTTGCATTTGAAGGAGTCGCGAAGAGATCGCAGCAAGGCTGACCCCATCTGAGGAAGATCTGTTTCGCTACTAAGGGGTTTAGAGACCACTTGTAAAGTGTGAGGATAGAACGACTCAGCTTGTCTGCTAGAATGTTGGACCAATGCAGAATGTGCATTGCTATCAGAAAGCGGTTGGTGGAAATCACCCATTCCCAAACTCTCATAGCCTCTCGACAAAGAGGGTAAGACTTGGTTCCTCCCTGTTTGTTGATGTACCAGACTACTGCCATGTTGTCTGTCTGAATTGCAATAGTCCCTGGAGGAAGAAGGTCTTGAAGGGTTTGCAACGCCAAAAGCACTGCCCTCATCTCCAGAACATTGATATGCAGAACGGTCTCTACAGGGGTCCACATGCATTGGACGGTTCTGCCCATGCAATGCCCCCCCCCCACCCAAGGTGAGAAGCGTCCGTGGTCAGAGTGGTTTGGGGTTGAGGCATCATGAACGGTCTCCCTTCCCGAAGCTCTCTGGAATGTAGCCATCAAAGAAGGGAGTTCCTGCAAATCCTGCTTAGGGGAATCGGTGAATCCAGTGGGTGAAGGAGGAGGGACCATTGGACCTGAAGGGTCCATTGAAGGACTCTCATGTGCAACTGAGCAAGAGGTGAAAGGCTGATGGCTGCCACCATGGATCCTAGGGCTCTCAGGACCAATTCTTCGGGTGGGGCTGGGGACTGTAGAAGCGCTATTACATGGAGTGACAAGGTGAATAACCTGTCCGCTGTCAGAAAGGCCTTGGACGGAAGCGTGTTTATCCTGGCTCCTATGAAATCCAGAACTTGAACAGGATGAAGAGATGACTTCCTGAAATTTATGGTAATGCCTAGATGATGGGCCAAGAGTAAAGAATAATACCTGGCAGAACAGAGTAGATGCCTGGTGGGAGCAGTGAGGAGCCAGTTGTCTACGTACGGAAAGGATGAAGAGATGACTTCCTGAAATTTATGGTAATGCCTAGATGATGGGCCAAGAGTAAAGAATAATACCTGGCAGAACAGAGTAGATGCCTGGTGGGAGCGGTGAGGAGCCAGTTGTCTACGTACGGAAAGACCTGAATTCCCTGAAGTCTCAGGTGGGCTGCCACAACTGCCATGACCTTGGTGAACACCCTGGGGGCTGTGGTGAGGCTAAATGGAAGAAACCTAAACTGATAATGACTGGCCCCTAGCCAAAAGTGGAGAAACCTCCTGGATTGTCTGTCCATGAGAATGTGGTAGTACGCATTCTTGAGGTCTATGGAGCACATCCAGTCGTTCTCCTGTAGAAGGGGGAGAATAGATTGTAGAGTGACATCTGGAATTTTTCTTTGGCAACGAACAGGTTCAAAGTTGACAAGTCGAGAATTGGCCTTAAGTCCCCCATCTTTTTTGGCACCAAAAAGAACCTGGAGTAATTGCCCAACCTAGACTGCTCTGGGGGGACATGCTGGATGGCCCTTTTTTCTAGTAACTTCTTTATTTCTGAAGCCGCCACCTCCCTCTGATCGGGTGGGACATCGGGGAGGCACTTCGTTAGCGAGGGAAGATTCAGGAAGGGGATAGAGTAACCCTTGGATATTATTTGGAGCACCCAGCGATCTGTAGTAATGGACTCCCAACTTGCTAGATGCTCTACCGCCTCCAGAGAGGGACAGTCGGGCAATCCCTCAGGGCTGCTGCTCGAGTCAGAGAAGGGCTCTCTCGACCCAAAATTCTTCGGCCCCCCCCCTCTGCCTCTGGGCCAGCGTCCACCTTATCCTCCTCTGCCTCTGAAGGACGAAGGGTCCGGAGTGGGACGGGACTGCTGAGACTTCCGGAACCACATCTTCATTTGTCCTCTCTGGTTCCTTGAGAAGGACCTTTGAGGAGCAGAGAAGCGGATTCCGATGGCAGACAGCATCTTCCCATCTTTCTTGCTCTGGAGTAGCGTGTCATGGACGGTTTTGCCGAATAACGTAGAACCATCAAAGGGAGCGTTCACGAAGGACGCCTTCAAGGGTTCCGCAAAGTTGCAAAGATGGAGCCAGGCGTGATGCCACAAGGTGACCCCTGCTCTGCTGGCTCTAGCCGCTCCTTCCGTGGCATGGGAGAGAAGCTGCATAGAAGTGTTAGATATTGACTTTAGAGTGGTCATGCGAGCCGAGAAGGTCCGTTTGTCCTCAGCCGCCATGGACTCTGGGGGAGACCCAACGTACTCCTTTATCAGATCCCGCTGAAGCCTAATGACGTGTGCCAGATAATTCAGCGCCTTTATAGAAAAGGTGGCTGAAGCAAGCATCTTCTTTCCAATATGGTCCATCATCCGAGACTCCTTATCAGGAGGATGGACCGAGGAACTTTCTTGTGCCAGTTCCTTCTTGGTGGCAGCCGCCACCACCATGGCATCTACCGGGAAACCTTTATTCCACACCGGCTTGTCAGAAGAGGGATTAAGAATTTTATCCGGTCTCCTAGGGATTGGCTGGCTCCTTCCAAGCCCTGATAGTAATCAAATCTACCAGGGGGTCGGCTGGGGGGGACACCCAAGAGGTAGATGGGCCTGTGTTGAATGCCTCCAGAAACACAGACTCATCAGAGGAAGGTTTCTGGGCTGACCTCCCCCCTCTTATGTGCAGCATCTCCATAATGTCTCCAAAGGAGACATCCTCTTGGGGTGACCTGGGGGAACCTTCCCCTTCCTCTAAGTCCGTGTCCTCTGTGAGGGACTCGGGGGAGTCCAAGTGCCTCCTCTTACACTTTCGTTTGTGAGGGACCTCCTCGGTGGGGCTGTCTAAATAGGGCTCACCAACGGGGTCCTGTTCCACTACAGGAACTAACTGGGGCACAGACACGGGCTGTCCCTGGGGCCAGACGATGGAAGACAAGCCCATATGCGAGGGAGTGAAGGGTGGATCCATAGCATGGACCAGGGACCTCAAACTCCTCGAGAGCACCCTCTCCACCACATCGAAGGCCGAAGGAGAACCACTCTCCGCTGTCTCTGAGAGTAGTCCCCTCGGCTCCGATGTGAGGACTGGTGTCAGAGCCAATGCGATCGGACCCCAAAAGGGTAGTGTGTTCCGACAGCAACGGAGCTGAAGACACACTCACCCCTGCAGATCTGAAGCTCGTGATAAGCTCGAGGGTAAGGCCGGCATCGAAGTAGCAACTACTGTCAGCGCCGACTCCCCGGCTCCGAGATGACTCGGATCCAACGTCTCCAAAACCCAATAGTGGATCGGAGAAGGAGCAATGGGTGCAAAGAAAGGGGCCGAGCTCCCCCCCGGGGGGGGGGAGGCAAGAGCACTCCCATCTGCATCTGGACCTGCAGAAATCGACGCATCATCCGGTTCATATGTGCGTCGGACAGACTCCTGGTAGACCTGGAAGAAGTCGTTGAGGCAGGCCGGGAATGCCGCCTAGATGACCTCGAAGGTGACCAGGACTCCTCTTCTGGCTTCGGAGAGAAGCGTGGAGAACAAAACTGAGAGGGGGAAGACCTGGAAACCCTCAAGGGGGAACAAGTCAATTTAGCCGGTGGAGCCAAAGGGACTGATTCGGCCCACCGCTTATGGCTCTTGTGACTATCCCTCTCCTTGTCCTTCTCTTTATGTCTCCTCTCTTTACTAGAAGAGTCCCCCTCTCCCTGGGAAGAAGTGGGAGGTTGAGTCCCAGCCAGGGGAGCGGGAGCTGAATGCTGGACAGTTGCAGCCGTGACTGGCGCCACTGAGGGAGAGGAGGAAGAAGAATCCGGGGGCATGAGTCCCACCAGGATTAGCTTGTTTCTCCTGTCCCTCAGAGCCCGGGGGTTAAAGGCCGCACAAATCTGGCAGCCTGATGTTAAGTGGGCTACCCCCAGGCAGAGAACGCACTGAGTGTGGCCATCTGCTGGGGACAGCTTATGACCACACTCAGCACATTTTGAGAAAATGGCCTTAAGGCCCTTGGTCATCACACTCAAGCACACACCCTAACACACACAGTAAGGGGAAGGGAAAAAACACTAATTTACTACTAAATACAACTAAAAAATGGTTTAACTAAACTATGGGTCTACTATACACACTCACACACCAAAATCGCTATTTTTTTAACAAAAGGTTCCTCTCACCTAAAACGTTAAGAGCTCGTCCCTTATGCTTCAGAAGCTGCGACAAACGAGATCTGAGGACTGGAGGGAGGTAGCAGGGTATTATGGGTAAGGGGGAGGAGCTGAGAGCTCGGATCTTTAGCTTGGAAAGCTGCCGGCTCAGATCCGGGGTCGGATCCGATACCCACAGGTTGCTGATCAAATGAAGTTATCTACTTCAGATCATTACTTGTTTTAGTGAAGAAGAAATAAAAAGGGCATCTTAGTTTAAGCTGTAGCAAGCCAATATCAGCTTGTAACATGAAGTGTCATTCTGTACCAGTATTTATCATTCAGGAACTCTCAATCATGCACCCTAACACTATGCATCTGGGGCAGCTGTCCCTCTTACCCACCTTTGCTATGCTACTGCTTATGGGTGACTTCAACTATTTGCACATACACTGGCAAACTATACTACCAATAACAAATATGCCTATAGATTTCTGGACTTTGTAAATGAAAATTAAATGAAAATAGGTTACCTGTACTGGAGTGGTGTTCTTGTTAGGCTCTCTAAAGCCATTCATGGAGCTTGTCCTTGTCATGACTAACAAAGGTAAGCCCTTAAGGTTGTATGGTCCTTAGTGGTACCAATAGTGGTACATGACTGTACTCTAACTAACGCATAAACTAAAATTCTAGCTTCAGCTTAAATACTAAGGTATTCTTGACCACTATTAGTAATATTATTATTATTATTATTATTATTATTATTATTATTATTATTATTATTAACAACAAACATTCATGGGGATCCTTATTTAGGTTTAAATTGTCAGGTTTATTTCTTTATGAGCACTTTTGTCTTAAATAGACTTCATCAGATAATAAAATTCTTAGCTTGCAGAGATTTAAATTCTCTTGAAAATGGATGAGTGGACCAGCCTGGTCAGCATGATTGGTTGACGGGATGGGAAATCTGATTGGTTAGAAAAATGTGCTTCAGACTGGAGGAGAGGAAACTCCCTTACTAGAATATGGAGACTGACTGATGTGGTTGTCATACTCATGTGATCCCTCCCTTCAGGAAGTATTTTATTTACAAGCAGAAAAACATATGGAATAAAAACTTAAATATATATGTAGATATCAGAGTTAAAACATTTTGTCCTCAACAGTACCTGTTTATTCATTAGGTGTAAAGACACTATTTTTATTTTTCATTTGTATTTTATTTTTGGCCCTCTGTTATTGTTGCTGAAATCAAGGAAGAAAATGTCCAAATCTGTTTCAACTCCACTATCCAGAGATCAAATATAATTCAGGGAAGAAATAAAAGTTTTTTGGAAGTCCTAGCCATGTTTTCACTTCTGAGAGGGAAACTTCTTCCGATTACTAGAGATGAAAACAAACAGTTAGAAAAATTAAGAAAAAAAAAAAAAAAACTATTGACATAATTAACACAAGAACTGGAGGGGATTTTATTGCCTTATTTGTTCCGGGTCTAGGTTCAAGAATTAATCAAGGTGTCTGCAGAGCCTTTTCATTTCTGCTGAAAACCATCTGCATGACTATTTCTCTGCCTGGCCTGCTTCTATCGGGCTATTTTACTGTGTTCATTATCTTCCTGGGCACAGCAAATAAGAAACACCTCAAGTGTGCATGGCTGAAATAGAATTTATTTTACCTACTTTTATAAATTTTCTTGAAAATAAACAGTATAAACTGATTATTACACTATGTGCAGAGTTTGAACCTGGTCTTAACAGTAATGTAAGTATTAAACCTGTTTTAGTAAGAATACAACAAAATATTTAATGTATTTTTAAAAAATATTTTATGCAGTGTCGTGTGATATGCTGGCTGTGGTCATGTGATATGTGTTTGCTCTTATTTAAATGGTGATTATTCAGTGTAATGGTATTAGCATTGAGAAAGGGTTGTTACCTGAAAGCTTTGCTTTAATAAAGTTTTTGCTTGACATTGGAGCGGTTTATTTCTTAACACTGTCATAGAGACAGTACGCTAAAGTGATGCATCCTTTAATTGAAGAACAACTTTTAAAGATTGCAGCCACTTCATTTGACCTGACTTATTTGTATGTCAATTGATGTGTGATTTGCTGTGGGAGCATACATATAAACATACAAAAGTGTTTCTCATAATGAATGCTCATTGTCTTGGATACACTGTAGAAATGGGAGTTTGGGAGAATATATACAATGTCTCTATCTATATATCTATATGGGTCTACTTAATATAGTCGACATTTCACAATGTCAAAATTTATATCGCCGAGACCATATAATCGACATTTGAAATGTCGACCATACAAGTAGAACATAAAAAAAAAAAAAAAATTACCTTAACGCTGCTAGCAGGGGGGGGGGGCAAACATACACACTGTCCCTTTACCAATGACCACTTTTGATGGATAGGATGCCAGCTTTCAAAGTGTAACAATGTATTAGAATAAGCTGGCTTTTCTATCTCTCTTATTCTAGGATATTGAAACAACCAAATAATTCAGCTGTTCAGTATATACTGTCACTGTGAACTTCAAAAACTCAGTAGTGGTGTGGATGTATTAAAAAAATGGTTCAACCTCTCCTGTGTATCATTCCAAAAATTATGATTTCATCAAGAAACCTCCCATAAAGAGAGCAACACTCAGTGAAGGAGGGATTAAGTATATAATTTATTTCAAAATATGCCAGTGCAATGCTAGAAAAAAATGGGGGCACATGCTGCCCCCATTGCTACATCTTCCGTCTGCTTAAATAATTGTTATTCAAAAATAATAAAGTTGTTCTCTAAGGCCACCTCCATTAGGGATCTTAAAGTTAAAATACTAATATGATCTAAACCAGTATGTTGACATAAGAACTGGTAACACCATTCAATCTCAGTCATGTGGGGAATAACAGAAAATAGATCTTGGACTTCAGCGGTCACAAAAATAAGCTCTTCCCTATACAAATTGTTTGAAACCTTTGCCAAAAAATCCCAAGAATCTTAAAAAAGTAACAGTAATTCTCTAGTATATTGTTTGATTTTGTGATCAATGAATTTTGCTGTTGTGAAGGTCTTAGATGCTTTTGCATCTACAATAGGCCTGAGGGGAGATTCAGTGATGTTTTTGTGTATTTTCAGAATTCCAAAAATTTTAGGGTCTTTGGGTTTGAAACAAGTAAAAATTATATTCAGATGGATAAATCTGTTCATTAAACAATAAATCTTCCAATAATAAATCTGTCTTACAGTAAGCAATGTTCACCTCATTCACGCTGGTCTCTTCATATGTTCCAGTATATATTAATCTCTGCGTTTTGTTGTTATAATCGTTTGTGCTCATAACCAAAAGGATCTCACCCTTATCGGGTTTCATGACCCTTATTACCTGCTTGTTACATATCTTTCTCAATATTTTGACCTCATCAGAATTTAAGATGTTACTCATTATGTTGATGTCATGTTTATGGCAAAGCAATCCACGTATCTCATGTTCACACAATTTATCAAATATCGAAATAATGGGGTGCAGGGGGGATTGAATGTACTCAGTCTTCTACACTCAGTATTGATATTTATTTAATTTATTTATTTATTTTAATATTTGTTAACCGAGAAAGTCCAACTTGGAACAAAGCCAATTTTAAGCGGAAGCCCGGTGAGAAGTGCTCCAGATGCATGTCTTTGTAACAATGACCCATACCATCTCTGAAGTAAAAATCAAAATTCAACTTTCTAATAAACAAGTTTAAATTAATTAAAACATTGTCTATTTTAGCCCACCTAATGGGTACATACATTAAACCTTTTTCAAATAAATTTGCATAAATACTATCAAGTTCTTCATTGCTATAGTTACAAATACAAAAATCACAATTCCTATTCATGATAATATCACAAGAAATATCATTGCCAAAACCTAATTCACTTGATGGTTGCCTTGCCCCCTCCCCCTCCCTCACTCGATGCCCCTCTGATATCCCCCACGTCAATTCAAGTATTGTGGTTGAAAAGTCTCCCCCCCGTTCCTTAGTTTCTTGGACGTTCGCAAAAGGGGGTATTCCAAAGGGTGTCCAGCCACAGGGGCGAGGGCACTGTGTCTGTTATCGTCATTTGTCCAATTATTGTCTCTCCAATAATTGTCTAAATTGTCTTGCAATCCACTGCTGGGGGTGGAGGGTAGGCCTTCCCCATCTCATAATCTTTTTTCTCCCTATCCATTTTTTTCATTTTTTATCCTTTAATTCTGTCAATAAATGGTCGACTGTCATAAACAAGGCAAAATAGTCATCCCTCTTACTATCAAACAATAGATCTGACTGAAGACTACTGTCCAATTTTGAAATATTATCTAAAAGCGCAACCATCTTTTTCTCATTATTCTTAATTAATACTTGTAGTAGTCACATCCATGTTTATTAAGTAAAACGAGTAACCCACTGTGTAGATCAGAGTCGTTTTGCATTCCCATTAGGTATTTCCAGGTCCTTAATCCTTTAGGGACCCATTCAACTCAAGAGACACTCTCTAAAATGATTGTTTCCTAATTGTAACTTCCAGTATTTGAAAACCAACTCCTCAATGAGCTTCAGCTGTTTATCCGGGGCTATATCATTTCACCGAAACAGCTGAAGTTCGAACACCATATGTTTGAACTTCAAACCACGAATTGCACAAACATCAAAGTCTTAGAACAGCAATTTTTTTCCCAGGGAAAAAGAATCGCTGTTCCAAGAAACACACACACAACAAAAGCACACCAAAAAAAAAAAATCAATCCACACACATACACTTAAAATCCTACATCTAACCCTACACTAAACTGTACATACACTACTACCTACCTACTTACCTTAACCCAAACCCTAACCCTAACCCTAAGGTCTGTCACTATTGCACACTCACCTGACCCACACCCTAACCCTAACTCACCTATCCCACCCTAACCCTAAAGTCTGTCACTGTCACACACCCACCTCACTCGCTCCCTAACCCTAACTCATGTAACCCGTGCCCTAACCCTAATGTCCACACAATTGCACACTTACCTGAACCCGACCCGTAACTTCCCACCACAGTCCTGATAACTGCGAAGCCACAGAAACGGCCCACCGAATTCTTTCCCAGGGAAAGAATTCGGTGTTCCGTGGCTTCACATAATCAGTGTTCGAACTTTACAGTTCGAACATCTGGTATTCGATCATCAGCTGTTTTGACAGACTGATATAGACCTGTTCACCCATGGTTCTTTCCTCAGACCCAAAATGCCAACCACAACAGTTTTCCAGTCATTCTTGTAATGATGAACTCCCATTGTAAGACGTACCTCTCGCTGCCATTATTCCATTGGTTCCTCTATTCCAAACAGATGTCTCTGATTAGCTAGATTGGCTTTCTGGTGGTTTTTGGGCTGGGGTAACTCCACTGCTTGCTGAGGCTTGTGATCCCAAATTGATTACAAGTAACCTTTGTTCAGATAACTCAGATCTCACCTTTCACCGGAAGTGTTACCGATTTGTTGTGAAAGCTGCTGTACAAGCAGTGTTAGGTCCCAAATGATTTATTTAGTTCATAAAATGAGGCTTGCAAACCCCTTTCCATAGTGTGGTCAGACCCTTTGGTTTCATTCATTACAGACTAAGTAATGTAACCGCAAACACAAACAAACTAATAGAATAAAAAAGAACCAACAGGTAGAGTACACTGTAACTGAATTTATTAAGCACTTTCATCCGTAGTATTTGGACTTCATCAGAATAAAATCAAGACTACCAAACCATGCTTAAATACAATTGAGACCAAATTATAATGAGCTAATTAACCAATTATTAAGTCCCCTACCATTTAAAATAAAGAAACAGCATACCAGGAAAATACTTATACATCTTTAAAGTTGTTGCATCCTTTCCTTTTTGCCTTGTACCCAAGAACACTAAATAGACAACCATTATATAAACCTAAAAAATGTGTAAAATAAATGTATTTACTTTCAAAATAAAAATAAAATAGAATTGTTACATCATAATCACTAATATCTTCCCTCTTTTTTATAGAGCAAATACAGCTTTTAGTTTCAAAATGCTGCTAATCGACAACATTTCATTCAAACCTGGGTACATAGTGGCATTTGTTCTAATCTGCCTTTGTAATTTTTTTAATTCCTAAAAAATCATCATATGCACCTAAGTCTACATGGTCAGTAATCATAAACGTGAAGAGATGATTTTCATTTGTGTGAATATGTTTATGCAAAGCATTCTTTTTTCTGAATGTCATAACAATGCATGCATATTCTGGTTCTTAAATTACATTTGTTTTTTCCTCTATAAATACATAAACATTTCTGGCAAGAAGCAATATGCACCACACATTTAGTACTACAGTAATATTTCTGAACAGTTTTATCATAGTTATTATTTGTATCTTGTTCCCTTTAATGATATGTTGGCATTGTGTGCAGTGTCCACATTTAACTATTTTCGCTTCATAATCAAGGGGTTTCTCTCTTTCTAAATAGGCTTTCAAATAGACATCTGTTTTGTAAACAATACGTGGGTTCTCACTAACAATTTTAGTATATTCAGTGTCGGTTCTGAAGATGCACTGATATTTTTATATGATATCCCTGATTTTGTAGAAGTCACTATTAAAAGTTAAGATAAATGCTTTAAGAAAATGTCGTTAGCAATATTAGAATCAGTGTAATCCACCTCTCGGTTCTTTTTTATTTTATTAGTATTCAGATTTTGTAACTGTAGCTATGAAAAAAATATTATTTGATTTTAAATTCATCTTTAGTTTATTAATTTTAAACTGCTGGTTATTCATTTCCCTATCCCATTCTTTTCTTTTAAAACTGTACCAATAATTTATTCTACCATTAGTATATGCTTTCAATGTATCCATAAAAGAACCTCTGAGACCTCACCATTTCTATTTATTTCTAAAAAAAATTATGTATCTCATTTAAAAAAAAAACTTTAAAACCTTCAACTTTAACAATATCAGCTGGAAGCCTATTACAGTATACTACATTACTAGAATTTCACGTAAGATTAAAAGATATTCCATTACGGTTAGATAATGAACAAGATATTATAGATACTTATTTAACATTCAAAATTAGACCATTGGAAATAACTTTATTGATATTTGTTTGAGTTCCATATCTATAAGAATAATGAGTGTAATGAAGAAAATTAGATATTATCAAATTATAAGTATCTTTAAAGTTTATTGAATTAATAAAACTAATAAATGTTTAGCTGAAGCTGATAATCTGGGTTTCTTATTAGCAGCAGTATCCTTTTCAGAAAAAATACAATTAAAATCTCTCACTGTAATAACTTCACCCTTCATATAATAAGTTGTAATATCCAAGTGTTTTTTGAAACTTTAGCTCCAGGAATCCAATAAGAACTTACACATGTATATATATGTTTTATTTATTTCAACTACAACGAGGCATAACATACCATTTCTATCTGAGTAAGTGTCAATTACTTTAGGCATTACAGATATATTCTTCCATAAAATGAGAGTGCCTCTTCTTTTTCATTTGAATTGAGAGCTAGCTAAAATCAAATAATCTTTCAAAATCTGTCTGCTAATATCATTGTTAATCAAGTGACTTTCTTGTAATAATAATACTTTATGAGCTTTATGCAACTTTAATTTTTTTAATAAACATCCCCTCATTAAAGGACTGTTTAAGACATTAATATTTACAGATAAGCATTTAAAATATGCCATATATAGCATGAGAATGCAGTTAAAATAAATAGATGAGAAACTAGTATACATAATAAAAACAGAGACTTAAAATATTCAGTTACGGACACACTCTTTACAACACTGTAAAGAATTAGCATATAAACTCCTCTAATCATTGAATAAGCTATTCCTAGTTTGATGACGCAATCAAACTATTTTCTAACAGTCCCATTTGTCAATCTAGAAGTCAATCGAATGCATCTATTTCTTAATAGAAAAGTTATTATATCATAAAATAATTTTCTGAATATTGCACTCATATATGCTAAAAGTAAATATTACTTTATATGTTATATGTATATATATGGGTTACCTAAATTTGACTGAAAACTCATTTGACTGAAACCCATTTGACTGACAACTAGTAATTCAGTATACTTTAAGGGAAATAACAGGGATTTGTCCCCTTCCCCAATGTAATGCGACCCTGGAGTTAGTATATATAGTTAGTGGGGTGTGGGGGGGGGGGGCAACCCCCCACCTAGTTTTGTTTAAAAGAAGAATATAACACAAAAAGTACAGAATTTAAACCAAAATAGGTGGGGGGCTTCACCCCCCACACCCCCCAATGTGGGGGGCTCCACCCCCCATAGCCCCCCTAGCTAGATATACTAACTCCAGGGTCGCACTACATTGGGGAAGGGGACAGATCCCTGTTATTTGCCTTAAAGTGTACTGAAGTAGTAGTTGTCAAATGAGTTGTCAGTCAAATGGGTTTCAGTCAAATGTCAAATGAAGGTAACCCATATATATATATATATATATATATATATATATATATATATATATATATATATATATATGTGTGTGTGTGTGTCTGTATAAAAAACTCAGTATCACACACAACTTAGTTTACCTTACAGACAGAATCCCAGCCTTGCAACAACTCCAACCATATACAAATACACGTCAACTCCGTTCTATACATAAAAAACTCCTGCAAGTCTCCAAGTGCAACAACAAGGCTGGGATTCCCTCTATTGCTACCACATCTCTAAAATCTGGAACACCATTCCCCAACATATTTTAAACATCACAGACATAACTCAATTCAAGAAACACCTAAAAGACTATCTATATAGAAAATGGATCTGCTCCTGTATCAACCCTGGCTAATCTCTCCCCTATATGTCTTTTTACCTAACCTGTGAATCTATACTTTTATTCCCAATGTATCCCCTTCTCCTAACCCCCTTCTATTTTTGTACTTATACTAACCTTATTAAAAAGCTAATCAGTCTCTCAAATTCCTTCTATGTAAAAAAAAAAAAGAACTCATTCCTTCATAATCAATTTTTTATGATATTTATATATCGATGTGTACTATTACTTATTCCTATAATTTTGATGTTCTACCTAAGCTGCCAATTGTACATTTGTAATTGTCTTTTAATATCAATGTCTTTGTTGCTTTTATATTAATGCCTATATAAATTGTACTTCTGGAGCTTTTCTTCCCGGGATCCGCTGAAAATAGCCTTCACCCAGACTGACTATCTCGGTTAACAAATGTAAAATATATATACACACACACACATATATATATATATATATATATATATATATATATATATATTTTTTTTTTTATTATTTCAGCAAATTACTTAATATTACCATAGAGTATGTACCAAGATTTAGCATACAATTAAAGACATGTACAAGAACCCCACTGTATAGTAGCCTTACAGTTGTCATCGTAACCTGGTATGGATTCTATAAAACATTAACCTAAACTTAAGTGTGAAGCTGCTATGTGTTTACTTACATACTTCTTTAATATGAGGTTTCAGAAAAGCTTACCTATTTATTTCAGTGTATGCTATATATACTGTATATAACCTTGCTTATCACACATGAAAACAATAAACAGAACAAAATCACTATAGTTGTTATATAATCACACATATAAGCACCAAATAAGTACAATAATTGTTTATAATTAATATATATATATATATATATATATATATATATATATATATATATATATATACACACACACACACACACACACACACACACACACACACACACACACACACACACACACACACACACACACACACACACACACACACACACACACACACACACACACACACACACACACACACACACACACACACACACACACACACACACATATATATATATATATATATATATATATATATATATATATATATATATTCGGGTCTACTTCAAAAGACCGAACCGACGATTCCCCGACACATGGAAAACGAAGACCAAATGACCGACAGGTAAGTTTACCGACAGGGTGATTTGCCGACAGCGGAAAGACCGACAAGGGTAATGTGCGATTGCGACTCAGTAAGTGTGCAACAGTGACGGCATTAGGAGCGGTGAGGTAAGTGTGCGATATTGTGGGATTTCGGGTTAGGCTGTGGGAAAGGTGAGTGTTTGTTAGTGTCGGAGTTAGGGTTCGTGTAAGGTAAGTGTGTGATAGTGAGGGACTGTAGTTTAGGGACGGGTTATGTGAGTTAGGTTTAGGGTGCAGGTAGATGAAGTGTGCGATAGTGTCGGAGCTTGGGCTAGGGGTGGGTTAAGTGAGTTAGGGTTAGGGTGCAGGTAGGTGAAGTGTGCGATAGTGTCGGACCTTGGGCTAGGGGTGGGTTAAGTGAGTTAGGGTTAGGGTGCAGGTAGGGTGAGTGTGCGATAGTGTCGGACCTTAGGGTTAGGGTTTGGGTTAGGGCTAGTGGGTATGTTATGTAGTGTGATGTGTTGTTTACGTTCGGTGTGTCGGTGTTATGGTGTTCGGTGTTATGGTGTTCGGTGTTTTGCGTTGTCAGTTTTGTGTGTTGTCGGTTATCTGGCGTCGGTGATTTTTGTGTCGGTGAAGTAGCGTTTCGGGCTTTTAAAGTAGACCCATATGTTCATACCACTTATACTCTAAAGTACGACAATTAAAATGTGTGAATGAATATTTATAATTTGTAAAAATATTGCTATAACAAAGTAGGATGTAGAGTAGTATAACTTCTATGTGAAATCAGATCCATCAAAGTGATTCTAATATAACTTCTATGTGAAATTAGATCCACCAAAGTGATTCAGTAACTGACATTAATATACTACTAAATTGCTATTACTAAAATAATCAAAATATTAACCTGGCAACTACAATACATTATATATATATACAGTTTACTCTACTTCAACATACCTGATAGATAATAATTAGTAAACATAACTGCATTGCGTTATATTTTACCAGTCCTTCCTATTCACATAAATCCAATTTAACCCATACATTTCTAAATAAAGTGAGTACATGTAATGTACATATTCACTTAATTATTAAATAATGAAGTCATTTCAAGCATTTGCCTAAGTACAGCACAACAAACAAAACAAAATCTATGTCTTAAATATTTCTAATAATAAAAACTAATCTCTAAAAGATGTTTTACGGTGTTTTATTAACACTGCACATCCAATGTTTAGTACTTGGGTCTAATTATAAACTTTATATTCTTCAAATAATGCACAAGGGAATCTAATTCTAATAACAGCTATTTTTAATTTTATAATCTTACTCATTATATAACCCATTATACAACAAGAAGCTTCCTATTCAACCTGTTTTATCATTCCATGGCTTAAACTTCTGGGTCAAGGATTAATTTTGGAGGCAATTTTAACTAAGTATAGAAACAAGATACTTATCAGAAACATTCAAGGTAATAGCTTGGCAAATACCACTTGAGACAATATTTTAAAATTAAAAGAACATCAAAATGCCACAAGCAGGATCTGCCAGAACAAAACCGCATATGTAGAAATGCTTGTGACTACCGCAAGCAAGTTAAATTAAAGAATATTAGCATTTAAAATAGCAGAATCATTTTTCAATAAATATGTGCAATCATATGTTAAGTTAAAATATAAATATTATTATAGCTTTTATAATGAAAGTAACACCAGTAAGCATGTCTACGTATGTAAAGCAACTCATAGCCACAACTAGCATGTAAAATTAAAGAATAAATGAATTTTAACGTGTGAACATTCACAAAAAAAAAACTGCTCACCATCTTGGCCATGCCCTGATCAGCATTTTCTTGATACATAGGTATAAGTTATGCTACTTTTGGTACTTAAAGCAATTATATGTGGATTCTTTCTTCAGATGAAATTTCATATATTTTTGAGCAGTGACAACTTGCCTGCTGAAGTGATTTTATTAGGTTGACAGCTGTAAATGGCTTATGATAGTTTACAGAAAGCTTTCTGACTGCTGGCCAATAAAAACTTCAGTTGTCAATTAGATATCCCTTACAAAATATAAAAAGATCCATAAGTTCATTAGCTATAGAAGGGCAATACCATTCATTAAGTAATTTAAGCTTTAAAGTGTGTAACAACAAAGAAAACCAAGCAGTGATAAAGTAACCATTGGACATCTTCAGAGTCATAGCAGTTGTACTGTTTATTGTTGGCGAGGTACATTAATTTAATAATTTTATTTTCAACTGCATAGTAGATCAGTGTTCTTAGCTGAAAGAATGGAGACAATAGGTAATGCATATCTGAGTCTTGGAATTAGTTCTTTAAAAGCTATTGCCTGACAGCTTTAGTTGTAAGAAGAAGGTATATGTGTTAACTCCAAAAGTATGGTATCTTGGATTATTGCCTTACCATTGCTTGATTCATTGCAAACTATCCTTGTATGATTAACTTTCACAATATTTGATCGATTAAAATATGCCTTCCTTTCCTTTGTCACTAATATCACACATATTTTTCTGTTTACCTTGTTTTCTCTTTTAATATCACTCCCCATTGTAACAAGGAGGTATATATCTCCACAAGATCTATGCAAATGCAACAGTAGCTTATATATGTACTCATTCATTCCTTCCTTACACAGTCTTTCCATAACACAGTTAAATGTACAAGGATCCAAACCAAATAATTTAATTTTTTTGCCCAAACTAAGTTTTAATCTTTAGTATTAGGAAATCCTGTGATTTTTTTTAAACTAAGGTTTATCGAAAAACCTTAACATTACATAAAATAAAACAGATTGCAGTATTTATATTCATTTTACTATATTTTTCCTACATTGATCTGTCATACCTCATCTTACAGAGTTGCAGTTAATGTGCAACAGAGATAAAACAAAGCCTTACATAAACAAGAGAAGCCTGGCTTTTTCAGTCTTTATCTGATGTACTTCAGTTACTGCAGGTACATAAACTAAGTGTGTTCTCATCATTTTCTGTTTTTTTTTTTTTTTGTTCTAAACATGATATTCACCATGGTGTTAAAGAATAGCATTGTCGGTTTGATGCCTACTGCTCTTTTTCTAGATAGTGCTGCTCTAGAACACTCTTCTTCCAATTAGCTAGCACTCCCAAAAACTATTCACTTATTTTTGTATGCCGGTGTTTGAAAGAAATCACATGCTGTTTCATTGTAGATGCAGGCTATGTTAGCATCTTTGCATTTTACTCACTGAAGCATTGCCTACTTAATGACTATCTTTAAAATGTAAGTATCGAAAGGTAAAATATCTCATGTACATTTTTTTTTCATTTAAGATGACTCCGTAATCATTAAAATACAATGAGGTAGGGCATATGTCATGGTAGGAACATACCAAGTTGCATTCTAAGGAATAAGGCATTTCTACCAATTGCTTGTTTCACCTGGGTGTGTTGTCATCAGGGCACAATACACACATCAAAGTGGACTGCTCATTACAAAAAATGAATAGGCAATTATAGTAAAAAGTGCAAAAGATAAGACTGATCATAGGTTCATAAGTTAGCACTAGGTTATTTGCCCTCATATACCATTTTTCACATAGCCAAACTCCCCATTCCAAATGTAAGAATCAAACCCTGTACCTTGTGTTTATGAGGTAAACACCTTAATCATTATGCCAAACCCTAATCTGCCAGAATCACTTTTGTTGGTACTGGCCACTCAGACTTGTAGAGATAGCCAACAAAAATTATTACATGTTAAGTTTTTCAGAAAAACAAAACAACTAAACAAAACTAAATGAGCTTTCCAGTTGAGTTATTAATTATAATTCACAGAACCTCAGTGCATTGCCCTTTTAAGAGGATTATACCTCTCTCAGTCATACACTGAGATATCTAAAATACAACTAAAACTGCCTTCAGAATTGCTATACTTCCATCCATCCTTCCTCAACCCCTTATCCATTTTTGCACATGGAGTCAAGGCATCACTTCAAAAGTGACAATCATCTTGAACCAAGGTTTACACTGCTGGTTGGCTAGCTTTGCCACTGTAGTTCATCTGTACTACTTACTCACTCACACCTAGGGCCAGTTTAGAGTGTCCAGTCCACCTGCTGCATGTCTTTGGAATGTGGGAGAAAACTGGAGCACTCAGAGGAAACCCACGTGAACACAGGGAGGACATGCTGACTCTGCACAGAAGGCACCCCAGCTGAGAATTGAACCGGAGAACCTCTTGCTCTGAGGTGACAACACGAACCATTGCATCACTGCATCAGCCCAAATTATTTAAATATTTTTCACAAATGTAGTACAAGTCTTGGTATCCATTAGATATTGATAAGAAGGCATTGATGATGTTTAGTACTTAGGTTACAAGTGTTCAACCAAGTGTAAGTGCCAGTATGTAAGAATATAACTTTAGGTATAATAGCTTAGCTTCTTCTTAGTACTGAGGTTCCCTTCATTTTTCTACAATGAAAAAAATGTTCTAGGTTTGAATAATATCTGATACTAAATATCCATTTACCTGCCTCCAATAAGTGCATTTTATTTATTTATTTATTTATTTTTGTAGAAGTATAGAAGTACAGTACCTGCATTCCTAACTTTAAGCTATTCGATTAAACCTCCTCTTTTACAGTCTCTATTCAGGACACATTTATTTAAAGAAAAGAATGATAATGCAGACGTGTTTTTATTTTCAAATTAGCTTATTCCATTTCTTTGATATACTCCATGATAAATACAATTAATATGTGTAATGGGCTACTCCAGCTTCTTTTTCATTAGAAAATAACTGAGTAGTTTTAATAATACATCAAAAGACACATCATAATTTGATATAATAAAACTAACCAAAATTGTCTAGAGTCATTATAGAAACTATAAGTTCCTAGGCTGGTTATGAAATCCTAAACAAACTGTCAACTAACATACATAACTTAAGAGTAACTACTTAGCTACAGAGTAAAAAATTCTAAGTATAGCGGCAGAGAAAGATATGAAAAAAATGGATGCCCATACTATAAAGGATATCCCTTAAAAATAGCCAATGAATTTAAAATTCTGATTAATTAATTGGCACTTGATCTAAAGCTAAAGGGCTGCTATCAACAAAGATGGAGGAAATTAAAAAGACTAGAGAAGTAGGAAGGAAAATAGGTTTTATTTTTGCTGAACTTGACATGCTGTATATATGTAAAAACTATGTCTAGTGATCACATTTTTTTCTTGTTGTATGTTTCAAATGTCAGGTTACAATGTTTTGATTATGAAATAATGGTGAATAAGTGCTTACTAAATAACCCTTCCCTATATTTAGTTGTACTTCAATACTATATCAGTTCTCATGAAAATAGATGTAAATAAGGACAAATTTACTGTTCATAAAAAAATGTTTGACATCTCATGCTGAAATAAATAAATTAGTATCTGCTTAGCATATGTTACTGAGATTTAAGCTATATTACTAAAGCACTTGACATCATTTATAAAGTTTTCAAAATAGTAATTAACAGAAATAAATAGTTATAAATAATATGATTTAGCATTGTAATCACTGTCTGTATATCATCTGTCAGAAATTTTAGACAATGTATATGTATACTTAAAACAAAAGAATTGAAAAATTGCTGGCATAAAGTTGAGGAAAAAAATCTGCCCCTCCACATTTGTTACCATGTAGGTCCTACCTTTAAGTGCTTCCTTGTACCAAGTGATCTATGGTAAAATATAAATGATTATTTTATTTATTCATTTTATTTTGAATTTGTCAACTGGGGCAGAATGCTCATCCCAGCCCATGGGAAAACACATTAAATACATGACATTATATACTGACAGAATGACAAAATGCAATATATACATATATTACATTAAAAGCATACAATTATATATCATTATTACATATCATTAGTTATTATTAATAATTGTATTATAATTACTGTGGTATTATATAACACTTTTAGTAAATGTCCAATCTCATTTAACTATTCATAGGACTCCATTGAGGACCATAGCCCAAGTTCCCATTTACACCAAAGCACTGTCTGTTTAAGTGAATTGCTCAAGGTCACACAACTGGTAAATGAATGCTGAGAGATTCAAACCCTGTAACACAAGAAGCAGCTTGTTGACACATCTATATTAACATCCTCTCAAAAGATGCAACCACTCCCAGTTGGTGAATCAAATCTAGTCTACTACATGAGAGGTGGGGATACTCACCCCTATACTAAACTAACAAGAAAGACATATTTTTTGTTTTCTTTTTCTCATTGCTTACACTATCATATTCCCTGTTCTCCTCCTTTCCAATTTCCTCTTAATAACATTATCAAGCAAAGCACAGCTATAGCTTTGAACATATAAATAATGTTATTGTCATTACTGCATTGCATTAACTGCCTACATTGTAGTTAAACCTAACTGTATGACAGATAAAGTACATATCCACATATATTAACTTTAGGGATCACTATGACCACTTAAGCCCCAGCTGTTTGAATTATCACCATCTCACAACCAGTGACTCAAATGGCTGTTACCTCATGCGAGCAGCTGCTCACTGTTGAACTCGAATATGAGTTAAGCCAAGCAGCTGCTGCAGCATCTGTTCATGTCCTGGGAGACAAACTGAAGGAAGTACTCACAAACCAGGGAAGTGGGGAATGGGAGCAGGGGTGGTGCTGTATATTAGAAATGTTAACAAATCTACATATAAGCAAATGATTTAACTGACTTTTATTTTCCTATTTATTAAAATAAAGCAGTTAAACATTTAAAACAGAATTAGTATTGTTTTATATACCTTCACCATGGAGTACCTACTTTTTATTGAATTTTTTCATAATGTGTTATGTTATCACACTTATGTTTAACAGAGAAACATAAAGTTATCTTAAAAATAAAAATAATCATTTTCAAAACCTTGTAAAAATTTTATTTGCCATAAACAAAGACTCATTTTACCATTTGTAGCTGTCTAATGAACTTTTTTGATGAAACATTTTCTTAGCATGTCATTTTAAATGCTGTTACGTTTTTATCTACTGTCTTTAAAATCTTCATAACTGAACAAATGTGACTGTTTCTTCTATTACTTTTGTCGATTAGTCATTATCAAATCAAATCTAATAGTTTCCTTGTTTAGCAGGGAGACTTGATCATTTTGCTCTTAGTTTTATTAACTGTTTATCTGTATTACAAATAACCTTTACAATTATTGGTCTTAGGGGGATCTTGTTTGCTTAAAGATCTTATTTGAGATAAGTGAGCCTTTTTAATTCCATGTGAAAGGTCCTGTGGCAGAGTTAAAATGTTTGATAAGAAAACTGACAATGTTAGTCCCTTCTGAATTTTCCAAGCAACCTATATTAAACTGTTTCTACCTTCTCTGTTTTCTAAGTTACTGTATGTATCTTTCAATCACCGATTGTTTTGCTTTAACAAAAATTCTGTCTGGACTTCTATAGTGATATTCTTAATTTGACCCTCTTGCTGCTGACCCTTGTCATTCAGTTATTCAATTTGTTACAGTTTTCTTGAGCTAAGTCCATTTTTTATCATATTTTCTAAACAGTCCTGAATTGTTGACATTAACTTCTAAAATAATTGTCTTTAGTTGTTTCATTTGTTAGAGATTTCAAGTATATAATTTTCCTTAAAAGATTCAAGATTGTAGTTTTTGACATTTTTTAATACCCTTTAATTAAACTAAAGTATTGAAGCAAGTTTCAGAAGACAATTTCCATCAAAGACTTTTTGACTCCCTAAACTGTCCAAATCCTGTAACTTTTGAAAATAAACTGTAGAGCAATTTTCAGTGCTGCTTCTAGTCAGTTATATTGGATCCACCACTGTCATTTCACTGAATTTTAATTTTCTTCTTTTTCTTTCTGCTGTTCCCATTATGGGTCGCCACAGCAGATCATCTGTTTCCATTTCTTCCTGTCCTCTGCACCTTGTTGTGTCACACCATCCACCTGCATGTCCTCTCTCACCACATCAATAAACCGTATCTTAGGCCTTCCTCTTTTCCTCTTACCTGGCAGCTTCATCCTTAGCAACCTTTTCCCAATATACCCAGCATCCCTCCTCAGCACACGTCCAAACCAACATAATCTCGCCTCTCTGGCTTTGTCTCCAAACTGTCCAACCTAGGCTGACCTTCTAATATACTTATTGCTAATCCTTTCTACCCTTGTCACACTCAGTGCAAATCCTAACATCTTTAACTCTGCCACATCCAGCTCTGATTCCTGCCTTTTTGTCAGTGCCATTGTCTCCAACCCATAGAACATAGCTGGTCTCACTACCCTCTTGTAGACCTTCCCTTTCACTCTTACTGGTACTCGTCCTTCACAAATCACTCCTGACACTCTTCTCCCCCCACTCCACCCTGCCTGTACTGTCTTCGTCACTTCTCTTCCAGACTCCCCATTACTCTGAATTGTTGATCCCAAGTATTTAAACTCATCCACCTTCACCAACTTTACTCCCTGCATCCTCACCATTCCTCTATCCTCCCTCTCATTCACACACATATATTCTGTCTTAGTCCAGCTGACCTTCATTCCTCTCCTCTCTAGAGCATATCTCCACCTCTCCAGGGTCTCCTCAACCTGTTCCCTACTCTCACTACATATCACAAATGTCATCTGCAAACATCATAGTCCATGGGGACTTCTGTCTGATCTTGTCTGTCAACCTGTCCATCACCACTGCAAATAAGAAAGGGCTCAGAGCTGATCCTTGATGTAATTCCACCTCCACCTTAAATGCATCTGTCACTCCCACTGCAGATCTCACCATTGTCACACTACCCTTGTACATATCCTGTACCACTCTTGCATTCTTCTCTGCCACTCCTGACTTCCTCATACAATACCACAACTCCTCTCTAGACACCCTGTCATATGCTTTCTCTAAGTCCACAAAAACACAATGCAACTCCTTCTGACCTTCTCTGTACTTCTCCATCAACACTGTCAGAGCAAACATCACATCTGTAGTGCTCTTTCCTGGCATGAAACCATACTGCCGATCACTAATCATCACCTCCTTCTTAACTTAGCTTCTACTACTCTTTCCCATAATTTCATGCTGTGACTGATCAATTTTTTCCCTCTGTAGTTACTACAGCTCTGCACATCACTCTTATTCTTAAAAATCTGTACCAAAACCCTTTTTCTCCACTCCTCAGGCATCCTCTCACTTTCCAAGATTTCATTAAACAATCTTGTTAAAAATTCCACTGCCATTTCTCCTAAACACCTCCATGCTTCCACAGGTATTTCATCTGGACCAACAGCCTTTCCATTCTTCATCCACTTCATAGCTATCCTTACTTCCTCCTTACTAATCCATTGCAATTCCTAATTCACTATCCCCACATCATCCAACCTTCTCTGTCTCTCATTCTCTTCATTCAGCAGCCCCTCAAAGTTCTCTTTCCATCTGTTCAACACACTCTCCTCACTTGTGAAAACGTTTCCCTCATTATCCTTTATCACCTTTACCTGCTTCACATCTTTCCTAGCCCATTCCCTTTGTCTAGCCAATCGGTACAGGTTGTTTTCTCCCTCCTTAGTGTCCATTCCTTCATACAACTCTCCATATGCCCTATCCTTAGCCTTTGACACCTCTCTCTTTGCCATGCACCTCATCTGCTTATACTCCTGTCTACTTTCTTCATCTCTCTGACAATCCCACTTCTTCTTCTTCACCAACCTCTTACTCTGTATACTCTCCTGTACTTTCTCATTCCACCACCAAGTCTCCATGTCCTCCTTCCTCTGTCCAGATGTCACACCAAGCACCTTTTTAGCAGTCTCCCTTACTAGTTCTGCTGTAGTTACCCAGATTTTCAGTAACTGTTTACTGCCACCCAGTGCATGTCTTAACTCTTCTCCTATCTCCACCTCACAATCACCCTTTTTCAATTTCCACCATTTGATCCTTGGTGCTGCCCTCACACTCCTCCTCCTCTTCTTCTTGATCACCAACATCATTCTACTGATCACCATTCTATGCTGCCTAACTACACTTTCCCCCATTATCCCTTTGCAGTCTCTAATCTCCTTCAAATTTGCCCTCCTGCATAGGATATAATCCACCTGTGCGCATCTCCCTCCACTCTTGAATGTCACCCTATGCTCCTCCCTCTTGTTAAAATACGTATTCACCACAGCCACGTCCATCCTTTTTGCAAAATCCACTACCAGCTGACCTTCTGCATTCCTTTCCTTAACACCATACATACCCATTACTTTCTCATCCCCTCTGTTTCCTTCACCAACATGCCCATTGAAATCTGCTCCAATCACCACTCTGTCACCCTTGGGTACAGTCATCACCACTTCATCCAATCACTCCAAAATTGTTCTTTCTCATCCATCACACACCCAACTTGCGGAGCATATGCACTAACCACATTCATCATTATGCCATCAATTTCCATCTTCATAAACATCACTCTATCTGACACTCTTTTCACCTCCAAAACACTTTTGGTATACTGTTCCTTCAGGATAACCCCTACCCCATTTATCCTCCCATCCACACCATGATAGAACAATTTGAACCCACCTCCAAAACACCTGGCCTTACTTCCCTTCCACCTGGTTTCTTGCACACACAATACAACAACCTTCCTTCTGTCCATCATTTCAGCTAGCTCTGTCCCTATAGCAGTCATACTACCAACATTCAAAGTTCCTACCCTCACTACCACACTCCTAACCTTTCAACTCTCTTCCTGCATTCGGGCATGCTTTCCCCCTCTTCTTCTCTTTCTCCTCCTTCGGCCAACAGTAGCCCAATTTCTGCCAGCACCCTGTTGGCTAACAGAACTGGTGGTGGTCGTTGTTAACCCGGGCCACGACCAGTCTGGTATTTAAATCTGTATTGTTTTCTGCATATCTCATTTAGCAAATGTTTTACAACGGATGCCCTTCCTGATACAACCCTCCACATTTATCTGGGCTTGGGACCGGCATGAAGAAATGCACTGGTTTGTGCATCCCCAGTGGATGGGTTTTTCACTGAATTTTAAAAAATAATATATCTGCCTTTTTGCTATTTTAATATGTATTTACATGTATGCAGTGTTGTACTTTTCTATACTTTTTATTCAGATTTGTCTCTTAGGTTAAGTCCATGGCAGAGACTTTTTAGTGTGTGTGTGTGTGTGTGTGTGTGTGTGTGTGTGTGTGTGTGTGTGTGTGTGTGTGTGTGTGTGTGTGTGTGTGTGTGTGTGTGTGTGTGTGTGTGTGTGTGTGTGTGTGTGTGTGTGTGTGTGTGTATGTATGTTACTGTGTGTGTGTGTGCATATGTGTGTGTGTGTGTGTGTGTGTGTGTGTGTGTGTGTGTGTGTGTGTGTGTGTGTGTGTGTCTGTGTGTGAAATTTGACTGTTTTCTGCTTTCTGTTTCTAGGGGCACTGCTGGTCTTTTCTTCATTTTATTCACTTCCAGTCCTTTCCTACACTGCTTTTCTCACTGTTTCTGAGTGTTGTGTCCAGACTCATCAGGTAGCTATCTTTTATGTTCCTGAACATCATTCACTGTTCCCAATCATGCTGTATGTATTGTTCATTTTGAGTTTCTAGTGCTTAATTACTGTAAAGTATGTTTATCAAGGTATGAAGAAGGTCCATGGAGATCAGTGCTCCTCTCCATGGAACAAACACAGACAAGTAAATAAATAAATAAATAAATAGTTTGTGTCACAATCCTGAACTTTGTTTGTTTTAATTTTCTGTTATTTTTATGCTAATTTAATAATGTATTATAGCTTATGGCGGATGTTTCAGGTGTTTGATGTTTATTTTTATTGATTTACTTTTGGAGGGTATTTCTATGTTTGCTGGTTTTCCCCTGCTAAGTGAATAAGATGGTGGTAATTTGCTGAATTTTGACGTGTGTGATAGACAAGAGGTCTATGATTGAATGAGATGTCTAGGTGGTCTGCACTAATTTTCTTCCATGCAGTAAAACAGAATTGCTGTACTCTGATTAGTCAATATTCTTTGAATATGTTTTGCATAATATAATTGTATTTAATTATTTATTTGTTAACTGAGGGAGTACACTGGTGTTAGAATTTTAAGACAAAACCCAAGAACAATGGAGCTAAAAAAATGCAAATACTTCACTGTGAGTTGTAGACCATACAATTGTAGATATATAAGATAACTGTGGCCTTTTCATTACAATGTACAAATATATGTATGTGTATTTATTTATATGAATGATCAATATGCTAGAATATAATTACATCACAAGTATAATTTGTTTCTATAAGTGTTGGTATTATTAGAAAAACTGTCAATTTAGTGACAGCACAGATATGAAGACATTTTAAAGAAGTATTTGAAATGCTGAATAGATATTGCATACTGTAAACTAATGATTGTTCTATATATGTTTTCATTGCCATTTCAGATGATAATGAATGTAATGTCACAACAAGGTGTCCGTCAAATTCAAAATGTTATAACACCATTGGAAGTTACTACTGCATGTGCACATCTGGATTTTCTTCTTCATCTGGGCAGGCAAACTTCTCTGATGTAACAGTGAACTGTGATAGTATGTATTATTTTGCATAATGGTTTAATCATTTAGCAAATTAATGGGCTAGAGTTGATTAGGCTAATGTATTGCTTTCTGTATAAAATGCATCTTAATAGCTAAGATAGTGAAATGGGTGAAAATTCCCAGGTACCCAACTAACCAGATCATATATCCCATCAACCATTTCCTACATGACACATATGGAATTTCTTGCTAATGATGTACAGAATTACCTTAACAATTACATCACTCCAGGAGCTTACCATACAGTTACAGTGGCCACTAGATAAGGTAGATAAGAGAATATAGCAGTGAATCTTCATTTCAGAACATGCAGCAACTGTATTTTAATCTATCAAAACCTACACAGTAGAATCTGAAACCATAAAAAAATGAATACCACCACATCCACAAAACAGCTATTTCTCATGCCCAAACACATCAAAAATGTGTAAAACAAAAGCATGTCATAAGCACAGAACTGGTAAGCAGAAATCAGCCAGTATCATTATAGCCCTCCAGTACCTCTGTATTTTAACAAGGTACTTTAAATGTCCATCATAAATCACTGCTGCAGTAGCCTTTAGCTATATGGGTTATGTCCTGTCAAGGATATAAGTCAGGCAGTCTTCTAAAGTCTTTGTGTCCCTCCACCCATGTGCCCAGGCTGCTGTTAGCTCAAGCTCCTAAACAGAAAAACAGCAGCCTGTGTGCCAAATCCTTTAGTGTATTCTTACTACCCTCAAGAATACCCCTCCTGGGCTTCAGAGGATCATAGATCAAATTCTGTCACTTCTAGGCAGATAAGTTCCTTTGGGAATTTACTTCCACACATTTCATTGTTTGTAATGTTATTTTGATGGGTCCCTCTAAGAACACTGGCATTGTCATTATTTTTAGTAAGTTTTTGGGAAATGGCCAATTACTGGGAGTCTGGCTGTTTAGTTACGATTTATCACTTATTTTACACTATTTCTAAGGAGAAGTGTGCTGTTTGTGTAACAATTTGAGTGTTTTATTTGGGATTTGTATATTTTAATGGATTATAAGTATTTTAAGTGATTTTTGTGCACTCTGTGTTGACTTACGTTTTTACTAACTCATTCCAGTACTTCCATGGTTCAGGCTTCATTCCCTTCTCTAGTGTGGAGCAAGTCTGTGGTATCTCAGTGTGGTACTGAAGAAAAAGACATTTGTCAAGGAGCACTTGGCAAAACCATAGGCTCAATCATTGCCTCAGTTACTGGTGGATGATTACTCTGTGTCAGTTTGTCAGTGTCAATTTGTCATTCTTCATACCATTCACATTTTTCCTGGAATCCTTCTGGTGTTTCTTCAGCCATTATTGACTGGAGCTAATTTAGTGGGCACTGGAGAGCTACTTCTTGTTCAGCCAGGGGAGTTTCAGTGTAGAGTACATAACTGTTTAGCTAATAAAAGAGAATTCTTCAAAAGGATGAGGCATCCTGGAGTTGGTCCCTTTCTAGGAATGTCCCTAGAAACTAGAAAGAAATATTTAAAGTTTTATCTTTGCCAGACAGTTTTTTTCTTGGATTGGGGAATATGTCTTTAGTTTAATGTTTATTGCAGGCTTTAAATTCTACACCAATTAAATAGTATTTTTGTGAATTTAATGTAAAAGGGATATAGCTAGGGCATGGATGTGTGTGTATGTGTTTAATATATATATATACATATATATATATATATATATATATATATATATATACATATATATATGTGTGTGTGTGTGTGTGTGTGTGTTTCCTCAGAATGTATTTCTAGGAAGTTCTCTTTTCTCAGATTGGATCAGGAATGTATTATATGTTTCTGTGGAGGCCTAATGCCTGCATCCTAAAACAAGTATCACATTTTATTAGTGGATGTACCTCTGCCATCTTTCCTCCTTTGCTGCAAGCCTAGGAGGACACTTTTTAGACTTTGCGTGCAATATGCATTTCAGTGAATTTACAGAAAGACAACACAGACTTTATAGTGTTCCCCACTTTTACATGTATTTAGTTTTCTCATTCCATCTTAGACCCAGCTACAATATATTTTTTAGTCCAGCTACAAATAAAGTCTGGTGGATGCTAGTTTTCCTTTGGAAAGGGATGGAAAAGCCTTTGACAGAGCTGAGAAGACTTTTTTTCTACTTCGTCTTTATCCACCAGAACTGAGGCTTGCACAAGCCAAGTTGTCCTGGGACATCTTCAGGGGGGGGGGGGTGTTAGGTTGATATTAATGGGCGTTCAATGGGTTGGGGAGGTGAAAGGGTCAAACGGTGGGAGGGATGATTGGAAGGAAATGAGATAAGGGTGGGAGGTGCTTAAGGGATTTAGATGAGTGTAGCTGGGTAAGTAATCACATTTTGGCGTGACCTTGCTAATGCAAGTTCACATGCCCTTGACGACCGGTGGGAGCAGGTAGGCCTTGGACAGTGCTCAGGTCTGATTTGGTGGGTGCACTGGTTTGCTACAGAATGATAGGGAAGTGAATGCAGAGACTCAGAGACATGTTACTTTCACTTTATTCACTTTGAGGGTCAGAATACTTGTACAATGTAGGTGCAGTTTATAATTGTAAGTTGGAAACATAGGATAGATGTTTTGTAGGGGCTGACATGAGAATTCTGCGGTTTAATTTATTGTTGATTTGGTCTGAGGTTGGCATCGTGGTTGAAGAGACTCCAGAAGGGTGAGAGTGGGAAATGCAAGTGTATTTGTGGTAGATGTCGTACACAGAATTTGCTTGCCTGGGTGTCTTTTCATTGCACTGATTGTTGTTGCTTTTCCGATTCTGCATGGCGCGTACCCAGGACAACTGTTTTAGCAGTGATTGCTGCATGCAGCTGTTGGGGGTCAGTTTGCATTTTCATTGGTGGGTAGTTTAGAAGGACTCTGACAGGGGGACGGTGCTTGGCTGTGGTACACCCACACTCTGGTGTATTTTTTTTTTTTTCCTTAAGAAATCATGTCGAGTAAAGGGTTTTTCTGGGGCTGGCCTGTCCTCAAGGAGTGCTGTTTTTCTGTATCGGTAGCTTCCGCTGTGGTGGTGTAAGTGGTAACAGCTTTTGTGTTTTATATTAGGATGAGCCTGGAATGTCCATTCTAGGCTTTTGCGGGTGATGATGCATCTGTGGTAATGGCTTCTCACCACGCATGCGAAAGGCAGCATTAAGTTAACACAAAAAAAAAAAAAGATATTGGGTTTTAAAGCAGGTTCTCCCTAATTGTGATCATGTTAGTGGAAGCTGTAATGCAGGTGCTATTTATTGAGACCCATACCTCGCAACTGTACATCTCCTCGCAGAACATTGAGAGGGGCAGGTAGTTTGGGTGGGGGTGGGGGTCTAAATGTAGTAATTCACTGAGGGTATAGGCAGAAGTAATGACCGGCATTTGGGTTAGACTTGCCAGCATTTGAGTTTGATTTCAAACTCTACAGGAGATTCATGCCAATGGTGTTTGAGTTAACCATCGGGTGGGGATAGTCTTTTAGGTCCACCTAGTACATCAATTAGATTTCATTTGTTACCTCTGTGGTGTTCGCGGGCTTGTGTCTTGTATCTTATGGTGGAGCATTACAAATAAGACTCTAAATACACAGTGATTATTGAAATAAAACTTATTCGGTTTGGAGGGCATTGGTGGTGGTTGTTGTTCATGGGCTCTGGCTACTTTACCAGTTGGCTGTCCAGGTTTTAGGGAGTTCCACACTTTTGATGCACAATGTCCACTGTTTTTTTAAAAAAAAAAAAAAGAAAAGGATGAATGGTTGGAGTGGCAAGAGTTAAGGCCCTGGAGGTGCGGTTGATTGGAGAGAACATTTCGATGTGTGTGGTTTAGTTAAATTGCCTTTTGATAGAGTATTGATGTCCATGCCATTTAAAGTTGACTAACATTATGAAGGAAAGTTCCCAATATCTTCTGCAGTTTTCAAGGCAGTTAAGTGATGAGAGCTGTGGTTTATATCCTACAATCACACCTGTTATATTATGGCTTTGCTTTGAGTACTGAAGTCACTAAGTGATGCTTGCTTGTAGCAACAATTTTGTGGATGTTAAGGAGGACTTTGACTCCATTTTGGTATGCATTATCTTTTCTCCTTTTCTCATGGGTAGATGTCGGGCATGCTCAGTTACCACACTTTGCCTGGGCTGGGTGGGGGGCTACACTCCCTCTAAATATATAAGCAAAAAAAAAATAGAAGTCCTAGTACAAGATTGGCATTCACAACACTGTGCAATTTTTCTTTAAAAAACAAAAAACAAAAAAATAGATAAAAGTAGGTCTGACATTTACAGTTTTTGGGTTTCCTGTTCTTTGTGGGGGGTTACACAAAGTTAAATTGCTGCAAGATCTGTTATTCTGGTGGGTTTCATGAAATGGTGATGGGCAATTAGGGGCTATCGCAAGTCCAAATTTTTAGGTTTAGCCGCAATAGCTGGAAGTTACTTCTGGCAGGCCATTTGTTCTTCATTTGTGTGTGCATTTGCCCAGTTTCTCTTGGTTTAAACGAATAACATGGTTTGGGAACTGGTTACTGCAACATTTTCAGGGAGTGTCGGGATAAAAGGTGGGGAAATTCATGAGCAAGGTGGCACCTACCAACATTTACTATGAAGGAGTTTATGTGCACAGCACTTCTTTGTTCTTTATTTTGCAGATGGGAAATGCAGAGGACTATCAGTTGGTGGAGTGATTAAGCGTTCTTCAGAGGTGATGGTTGATAAGCCTACTTCCGTACTTAACTTGACATGTCAGATTTGGGGCAGGGTGCTGAAAGGTGATTCACGTTAATTATAGGCAGGGTGAAGCAGGTTTGGTAGTGTTCAAATGGGGTTGGGGTGGCTATAAAGGATATAATTATTTTAACAGGTGTTTGGGGCAGGTTTTGGGGGCATGGGAGTGGGGTTTTATGTTCTTCGGGTATAAGATTGGATGTGTTTTCATTGTGGCCGGTTGCATGCACATGAACTGTTAGAGGGCCGGAGGTATCAGCCAGTGACCGCAGACACGTGGCGCATTTATTTGCTAGGTTGATGTGTGCTGGGATTGACTGATTTTGCTAGACTGCATTTAACAAGCGGATCATTCATGGCCATCTCATGTTTTGATAATTTACTTATGGACCCTGACTGGTAGTTATAGAGCTATATGTTGTTTAACAGATTTATAGTCAGGAAATCAAAAATAATGGCGTCATTGTTGGTTAGTTATATCAGACCCAAACATGGGTAGGGAATAACAATCTGGTAACCCTATAAAAGCAAGCATGACTAAACTGGAAAGAGTACAATAGAATATACTAAGGTTATTCATGGACGAAACAAATTAAGTTATTGTGGGATGCCAAATTATCAGAATATGGTTCCCAGCTTGGACAGCTAGTCAATGCAGGTGGTAAGGGAGGGGGGTTAGTGTTTGGCTAGCCATGTACATAGGGTAAGGGGTTTTGATTAGCGGTTTATACATTTAATTGAATTTGTGTATTGTACAGGGGTTGGTGTAGAGGTGTGTGTGTTTCGGTTTGTGGGTGTGTGTTTTATAGGTAATTGTCTACACGATTTATTGGGAAAATATATGTATGTGTTGGGGTATGTAATATACACACTAGGTGTTTACAGGTGGTGGACAGGTTGCTTGGTTGGCAGAATGGCTAGGTATAGGGACTATTTTGTGGGGGTAGCATCAAGTAAGTTATCTGGTTACGGAACACGTTGTGCCTGAGTTAACAGGTTGAGATTTCCATATTTAGAGTTGTTGCTTCTGTTATTGTTTGCAACTTAAGGGGAACAAATGAGTAATTGTGGGGCACATACTAATGTTATATTATGGCATGTCAACAGCTTCAGCTGGTAAGACTAAGCTGATTAAATTACCAAAAAAAAAAAAATAAAGGGGGGAGGGTGGAAGAGTGGGAAGGGTGCCAAAGTCATATTTACATTGTAAGGGTGATGGGGGCATTATGACTGCAGATCAACTTGACAGCACTTAAGGTTAAGATATTTGTTTTATGTTAGTAAATTTACAGTTCATTTCTTTTGCAGATCAATGAGGAATAAGTGCACAGTGGACAGTCTGCCGGTAGCTGGAGGATGGTTGATGAGGTCATAAAAGGAGGTGCACAGTGTCTCATCAGTCAGTGGCCTAAAGGGATGGACATTGTAGGGATGGAGTGGTGTTCAAGGAGGGCGCATATGGATGAGATGCAGAGTCGGTGCTCCTAGCGACCAGAAGGATGTTGACTCAACAGAGGAGAGGAGGTTGCCATGTATGTCGGCTGTGGCAGCAGTATGTCATAAGGTCACAATTTTATAGCATATCTTTGAATGGAAGTTGTCATTGTGCATTTCTCTCTTGCAACTATAAGGTAATGTCTTTGATTTGGTGCTTGTAGTAGGAGGGTAGTCATTAGGATTGAAGTAATTGCAGCATTATTGGTACATGGGGTATTCATTGAAATGGAAGCAGGGTGTAGGAGTATTACCATAGGACCATACCATTCATTGCAAGGGAGAGGTATAATTTTGCTTATTGCTGAAGGACGTATTAGGAGGGTAATTTGACTAGGTACTTCAGATCATGCAGAGGGTAGATAGAGAGCATGTCAAGCACTCCTGGATGGGAAAGGATTTGTTAGTTAAGGTTTAAGGGTATAGTTATGGTTATCTATATCTATATAGGTTGGATTGAGGTTTAAGCAAAGAGATTATATGAGGTTTTAATTTTGGTAACATTTTAATTTGTGGTAAGTTACAGTTATGAGAGGGTAGGAACGACAAGGTGGGGTTGTGGTCAATAAATTGGAAGGCAAGTCAGGTTTGTGAGGTTCAAGCTTTTCAGGTAGGAGAGGCAGTGAGGCGGTTAGAGTACTTTAGTGCTGGGCATTGCAGGTGGGTTTTCAGGTACTAGGTCATTGTCGGCCAGGTTATATTTCTTTAGTTGTGGCTAAGGTTTAACCAAGAGGGGCCTTAGCAGGTACTGATTTGAGGGGGTCTTGTAGGTTATGCAGATGTTAGCTGTTTTCAGCTGTTAGCACCTTAATCAGGAGCATACATAGTTTTGTGCTGTCGTGACTTTGGCAGATTTTCAGTGGTTTGAAGGGGCAGCCTGGGTTGAGTGGGTAGAGGGACAGACGTTGAATACTGTAAGATGGGTTTTCTTTGACGGGGTGCAGATTTTATTTTAAGGGTTTATAGCTTTTGTGGCATTTAGTTATGGCTAGAGGTTGGCATTATGAAAGAATGAGCCATGGTTAGTGGCTTGAAGGTGGTAGACTAAAGGAAAGGCGTTCTTTGAGTGGATGTGTCAGTGTGGTACAGTGGAGTTACGGGTAATTCTACTTTATTTAGTTTTATTAAGATGCATTTAGTTTTATTAAGGTGTGTTGCGGGATGGGGTTGGCATGTCACTAATCTTGTGTTGAACAGGTGGCACAGGACATTTTCATTCTGGTATAATCTGGTTTTGACCTGTGGCATAGGGCATTTTCAGTTTGGTATATTGTTGGTGGCATTCAAGTGTATTGATAGAGTAAAGAGGGGTCAGACTGCTAAAGCCATCATGGGGTTTAGGTGCCTTACTTTTGATATGGGTAGTTGGTGTTGTCAAGGTGGTTGTTAAATGGCATTTTGAAGTTTTTCAGGTCTGCATGTCATTGGGCAAGTAAAAGGAATTGTTTGAGAAGGGTGATATGCAGTTGCTTTAATTTGGTGGTTGGGGTTCAGTATTCTTGCTCCAATGGGGTGATGCTTTGGTAGGCATTAGGTAATTGCCAGGGGCTGGTAATGTCCTGGTAATTATTGTACACCGAATGATGTTTAGCCTTATCCCCTAAGGGCAGCTAGCTGATGGAAGTTGGTGGTGAGGGGGAACAGCCTGGGCAGGTTGGTGGCAGAGAAGAGGGACAGGCTTGCCCACTTCTGTTCCCCCTCTGGTGTTTGGTGGTGCATTTCAAGGAGTTTTTGTTGAATGGATAAGCAAGTGGAGGTAAGGCCCTGCTTATTTGGTTTGAAGGTAATTCAGTGAATGGTTTATGAAGCTTACTGGACAGGATGAGCAGGTAAGCTGTCCTGATTAACATTATAAGGATGTTTATAAGTAAAGTAAGTGAGCAAAGGTATGGGCACTGCTTACTGGAGCAGGATGAGCAGGTACACTGTCCTGATTAACATTGCAAAGATGTTTATGCTGTGTTTAGAATCAAATACACTATGCCCAGTTGTATTTAAAAAATGTTGGTAATCAAAGTTATGTTATGGAAGTTTTAATAAAGGTCGCCAAATTTATTGAAGGGGACTGGGACAATCTTAATTATCAATCAGTTTGATGAAAGGGGGAAATTAACCCAGTGGGTCACTAATAGGTTTTCAGCCCTCCTTCTAAAATCTATAAAACTTCTGGTTCTTGTTTCAGAATACAAACAATCAAGTTATCTATCTGGCAAACGGAACTTTAAGTGACAGGAAGGCTTTAACAAAAAGGGAGAAAATTTCCAGCAACAGCCTAATACTTAAGAATGATCTCTACAGCATGATTTTCCTTCACTCTTCCTTTCTTCTCTGCTACTCATTCTAATTTGTCCCAGTGCTTAGTTCTCCATGTTTCCCTTGGCATCAGTTTGTTTCAGACAAATGGGTTCTAAAAGTTCTAGAGGAGGATTTCAGATGAGAGAAGCAAAGCCTGCCTTCTTTTTTTGCAAAATCTCCCTCATCCAAAATATCAGAATTCCCTTTTTCATCCAGTTATTAGGCACTTGCTTACTATGGGGTGGGGGGATGTCATACAACCAATACTCCTAGTGCAGTGGGGAAAAGGTTTTTATTTAAGTATTTTTCTAGTACTAAAGAAGCGGCACTCTTGGAGATTAGTGCTCAGCATAACTTTCTCAGCCTTTTTGTGAAAGTGTCAAAATTAAAATATCGACACAAGTTAGTTATCATTACATTCCCAATGTCACAGAGTTCAGAATGTTTCTATCTCTCTGCGTCTGGACTACATTATCAGTTCTTTGCATTAACCTTGGGATTATCTTCTGTTTCAAAGCTGTTTATATAATGTCTAGATTTAATGATAGTTCATTGTACTATGCATGGCATTCATGTCTTTTCTTATTTTGGATGACTGACTTATCTTTGTATTTTATTACAAGCAGTGTCAGTAGTACCTTGCATGGATAAGAAATCTCATTATGGACCTAAGTTTACACGTAAATTTTTATCAATCTTATCTCTTCCTTTCTCACTGGATGGTGTTTCTGGGATGCCTTCTGGACTAAGCTTTGCTAAGGTATTCCTAATGTAAAAAGTAGAGTTGTACCTGGAAGTAAAAATGGAGTTATATCTGGATTATCTTCTGTTTCAAAGCTGTTTATATGTCTAGATTTAATGATATGCATGGATAAGAAATCTCATTATGGACCTAAGTTTATTTTATTAGTCTTATCTCTTCCTTTCTCACAGGATGGTGTTTCTAGGATGCCTTCTGGACTAAGCTTTGCTAAGGTATTCCTAATGTAAAAAGTAGAGTTGTACCTGGAAGTAAAAGTGGAGTTATATCTGGAACTGTTCATGGGTTTTTTTGCAATCAGTCTCAGACTTCAGCCAGAGAGTATCTCAGGATATTAGAGTTCATAGCTTTTATTATTCTCTTGATTCCTCAAACCATGTTGCATTTGAGAAAAATTCTATGATCTTAAAGACTGTTTGGGACTCAGTATTTCCATCCACTGCACTTTTAGATTCCAGTATTGGGCTTTCTGAAGAGAAAACTTCTTTGGTTAAGAGTTCAAAGATGTCTGAGTTGAGGTTCCCTTTCTCTTTCTCATCTTCTATAACTACAGATACATTGTGTTTCAATGGGGGTAAAAGTGCAGGGTCTTTGCAACAAACTAGACAGGTCATAACTTGTAAAGAGGTTAGTTTTGATTAAATGCTATAAAATCTCTTTATCTTTTGCAGGTGATTACAAGCAATACCACAGGTCAGAGCATGTATTCTTGCAGAGGGTGCAAGGTATTTCCCTTTGTACAGACTGGCTTTGATAGGTAGTATTACAGCATTATCTTAACCTCCAAGATTCCTACAAAACATCAGAGCAAAATGTTGTGGAAGACAGGGTGAGTAGGACCAGGACAGACTGTCTCAAATGAAAATTAAAAGGTTGGGGGTCTTCCTCGATTTGATCTATTTGTGGGAAATACTTCAATTAGATCTGTTTGCTTGTTTTCAAAACAAATAGATGCTTTGTCATTTCCACAGTAGGGAATGTTCTTTTATACTTTTCCACCCTTTCCACTAATATCTGAGGTAATTCTTAAGATTCAGAACCACTCTCTAGAGTTGTTTGTGGTGACTCCCTTTTGGCCAAGGCAGTAGTGGTTCTCCCTTCTTATTGTATTGGCATATGGCAATTACCACATGCTTCCCCACATGTTGCATCTACTCCCACAGCACTAGGGGAGTTTGATACAACCTAGTTTGTAAAAAATAATCTACTGACTGCCTGGATGATTGAAATTTGATTCTCTTTTAAGCTACTTTTGTTATCTGAAGATGTGCAGCAAGAAGTAAGGAGGCACTGAATTCTGCTACTAACAAGGCATTATGTGAAGAGTTGAAAATATTTACTAGTCTGTGCCACAGTTATAACCAGGGCCCAATCAGGGATTATTAACCAATAGTTCTACATTATTTGTGTGAGTTACTATCATCTAGTTACACTTTTATGAAGATTTTTTTTACATTTATATCCAGCTAAGAAACATGTGTCACCATCTTGGGCTATTAACTTTGTCCTGGAAAAGTTAACTTTGCTTCCATTTGAACAGCTCATCAGGTGAATTTACAGTTCATTATTTGAAAGACTGTGGTTATTGCTCTGACACCTGCAAGAACAGTATCTGAATTGCAAGTATTTATGGTAGGTGAGCCCTGTTTGGTATCCCATAAAGTCAGGGTTATTTTAAGAAAAAATCCCCATTCATACCCAAAGTAGTTCAACTTTTGCTCTTTTTCTTTGAATCAATCTATAAATCTCTTTGAATTCTTTCCTTAACCAAAGAACCAGGGACAAAGAATTAATCATACTTTGGATGTGCTTAGACAACTCAAGTATTATCTTGACAGAAATAAGTCCTATAAGGAAACTGAACAGCTGTTTATTTCCTATAAAGGGATGAAGAAAGGACACCCCATGTCAAAACAGACTATTTCCAGATGGTCCTCCCTTGCTATCTCTCCCTGTCTTATTTCCACTGTAATAATAATAATACACTTTCAGGCAGGGTTGAGACACATTCAAGCTAGACCTTTCTCTTCTTTGATAGCATATTGGAAAGGGGTGTACTCTAGAAGCTTTTTAGAGGAAGCTACTTGGTCCTCTGTACATGTTTTACAAATTGGATTACTTTAATAAGTCCAGTACAGGCTTTGCTAATACTAATTACCAAGAGCTCTTGGATCATAACCCTTCCTCCTTCCAGGTTGCATAAGCTATGGAAATCTACTCATATAGCTAAAAGCTACTGCAAAAGTGATTTTGATTTATGATAAACATAGTACAGTGTATAGTTATGTAGTAGCACTTACAGTAACAGTAGATGCTTGAATGTTTCACTGCTGCAGTAGCTACACCCTCCCCATTCTCTCCTTTCTACGTGTTTATATACTTTTTTCCCCAAAGTTAAACTTTTGCATTCCTAGCTTTAAACTGTTTTCAGGACATCAGCCTCCATTTGTTTGATTGGCAAGAAACTCTTTCAAGTTTTTTAGCACACAGGCTGCTGTTTTCTCCCTTAGGATCTGAAGTTAACAGCAGCCTGGGGATATGTATGGATGGAGCCAAAAGTCTTTGGAAGATGGCCGGCTGTTATATCCTTGGCAGTTTGTAACCCTTATAACTAAAGCCTAATGCTGCAGTGATTTAAATGAACAGCTACTGTTAAGTGCAACTACACAACTGCTCTAGCTCATTTAAAATGTATATACATGGAGATACGTTTCCATTAACTACTAAGGGGCTGTTTGGAAAGTAATGACATACAGTTTTTACTCAAATTATTATTTTGCAGTAACATAAGACCAAGATTCACATCTCCTATCTCATCCAGAGGGATTAGTTCACCAAAACCTTCAAAACCACAAGCTCATGACTTGGCTTCTCCAATTCCATTGATTGCCAGGCACAATAATCTTTCTTCCCCAGTTCATAGGATTCTTTTGGCATCCCATAAACCTTCCACCAGAAAACTCTACTATAGTAAATTTAAGAGAGTTTCCTACTGGACTTGTGATAATAACATTGACCATTTTGCTGTTTCTGTCGACAAAATCTTAGAATTTTTAGCTTTGCTCTTTGAAGAAGGAGCCTCTTCCTCTACTATCAGGGTTCAAAAAATATTCATTAATTTCTCCTTAACTTTGTAAACATTCTTTAAAAAAAGGAACTTGATGTTAAAGCCTCCATATAAGGATCCGTTTCCACCTTGGAATCTAAACTTACAGACAATAACACATTCCCTCTTTTGAACCTGCTGCCAACTGTGACCTGAAATTCTTATCTTGTAAACTATATTTCTGGTAGCAATTACTTCTTCCAGAAAATTTTCAGAAATTCAAGCTTTATATTGCAAACCACTGTATTTGATATTTCACAAAGACAGGGTTTCCTTGAGTACAAACCTTTCTTTTGTACCAAAAGTGGAGTCAGAAATATACACTAATCAGGTAATCAATTTACCTGTGTTCTTTCCCTATTTCTCAATCAAAGGTGAATACTGTTTGCATTTATTGGAAGTGCATAGACATTTGTGCTTCTATCTTCATGGGAAAAAAGTCATAAGAAAATCTGCCGTACTGTTTGTTTCCTTTTCAAGTACCCAAGGTTATTTTATTTAGATGGCTAAAAGAGATTGTATATCCTTCATATACAATAAGAGGAAAGTCGAATTACCTGGACCTGTTTGGGCACAGTCTGCTAGAGCCGTAGCTACTTTTGCCGTTTTTTCATGCTAAGGCTTCCATAGACGATATCTGTGCAGCAGCGACATGGGCTATCCAACATACCTTTATTGTTCATTACAAATTGGATTTTGCTCTCTAGGGGAAGAGCATCATTTGGTTCTATGGCACTCAGGAATATCCTTCTGTGATTTCTCCCAAGATCTAAGGTAGCTGGGGACTCTGTCCCATATGTCAAGGATTAAATGAAGATTAACAACATCAGAAAAAGAAGTTATGTACTTACCATAATGTTCTATCAGTGTTGTCCATTTTCATTTATCCTTAACTCCCCACCCTCCATCCCCCTGCCATTCAGACCTCTTGGTGTAATGAATTATGGTCCTAATTATGCATTTTTTTCATATATGACACTAGATATGGTCTCTATAAAGGTGTTATTAGGATTATATTTTCTGTACTTTGGGGAGGAGCATTCTGGGTAGGACCTAATCTTGAGAGTTTTTTGGTTCTCATGGGCTGTAGAAACAGCTGAGTTGGTTCCGATATTCAAATCTGAACCCATATGTCAAGGATAAATGAAGGTGGACAACACAGATGGAATGTTATCGTAAGTGCATAACTTCTTTTTCATACTGGTTACAACCATTTGAAAGTGGTAATTAAGGGCACGTGATATGTTTTTGGAGATTATGAAGAAGGTTTATTTTCATTAGGAATAAAAGCACTAGATTTAACTTTAATATAGTAGTTTTCTTTATGGCATGGTTCCAGAATCAGCAGTTTTTTTAGGTACCATTAACATTAAGAAATAAAACAGGAACTAAAGTGTCCATGAAGATCTCCCTGCAAGAAGAGTCCCTAAGATGAAGCCTTCTAGCTTATCAGTGGGAGTGGTAAGCACTAGGTAGCCTATCTACCACAAGAGGAGTGGTTTCTGGCCCAGAAATTGCAGTTTATTGGCCGTTTGGGCAGTTTTAACATCCCTTTCAATTTCTGGTTTAAAAGCCCATGATGTGAGAGTGTTCAATCTCGCCGTTTGTTCTTACACCTGGGTTCGGAGCCGATCCTCGGCTCCATGTCGGCCGCTTGTCAAAGCTCTGCATCGAGAAGAAGCTCGAGACCAACCTATCTCCCACAATCCCCCTCTGCCTTTACCTCAGATCTAGTTTGCCGCTGCAACGTTCGCATCATATTTGATGAGTTCGGACCACCTGAAAGCTAAGATTATATTTATCTAATAATTTTTGAAAAATTTTTCTTCTAACTTACTTAAAGTTGTTGTGTGTGTGTGTGTGTGTGTAGCGAGTCGAGGACTTTCTCGAGTACGTATATAACTTTTTATATACTTATATTAAGTTAGTTCCCTTGGGGCCTACTCCACACCTTAAAATTTATATCCTACAAACTTCTGGATTTTACTTTAACTACCGGATTTGACATATTTACTGGATTGACTTTATTACTGGATATTACTGTTCAACTCTGTGTACTGTTTAGCTTTTTGGATTTAACTTTAGAGTTACCATGTCTGAGAAAGCAAAATCAGGCTTCAAACGGTGCCAATGTGGACAGAAGATGTCTGTCACAGATAATCATAGTTCCTGCATCTACTGTCTTGGCCCTCTCCATCTGCAAGAAGACTGTTCCATCTGTCATTCTTTCAGTGGAAGGGTCATGACAGATAGGCGCAGGAAACTTATGGATAGAGGCCTTTTGAAGCCTGCATTCCAAGAGGCTCTGGATGCATCGGACCAGGCATTTAAATCCTCGAAGGAATCGAAGACGTCGGAGCCCATGTCATCGGCTCCGAGCTCTTCATTTAAAGTTCGCTCACCGGTTCCACAGACCTCGGGGCCGAGTGTTGAACTTTTGTCAGTTACTGAGCCTCGAGTCTTGGAACCGGTGACGGAGCTTCCACCTCCTGTACACTTGAGATTGGCTCAGTCTTCGATTCCTTCGATGCGTTCTTCTAGGCCGCTCTCCGACACCGATGTAGACCGCGTGGTGCAGAAATTAATGGAGAATACAGCCTTGTCCAAACTCATCTCTGTCTCCTCCCAGTTGGTGTCGAGACTCGAAGGCCTTCCCTTATCTCCATCTGTTCCTCCTCCGAGGCCTATTCAGTCTTCGGAGCCGGGAGAGGCTGATCTGATGATTGTGGAGCCCTCGGTGCCGGAACCGTCCTTCTCTCGGTCGACACCATTCACCTTGACTCCGGCGGACCCATTACCGGAATCGCGGAGCCGAAGATCCATCCTTGGTTCGGGGACCGAGAGTCGAACCGACGTTTCGGTTCCGACTCTCCCTCTCGGAGCCTTGGCTCGGATCAACTCGGCTCCATTCTCGGGGTCAATGCCCTCAGTTCCCGTCTCGGGGATTCCTCCACTTTCTTTGGAACTGAGGGATTCCTCGGCTCGGGACCTGGGAGCCTTCGACCTCATGAGGAAGGTGTTGTCGACTCAGACAACCACTTCAGCAGAAACAGCTTCTCCTTCCCATAAGGGTCCGTTATCCTCCTCTGCACCCACGGCTACATCAAAGCGTCGAGCACCAGTGTCTCAGCCGCCCCCAGAGGGTGCCCCCTCTTCCTCGGAGGCTTCATCGGATGCCCCCCCGAGGAAGTTCCGAGGAAAAGATTGTGTAAGAGGAGACACTTGGATTCTCCACAAGAATCCTTGACATCGGACATTGATTTAGATGAGTCAGAGGGGTCCCCAAAATCACCCTCAGAGGATGTCTCCTTTTCTGACATCCTGGAGATCCTAAAACAGAGAGGTGATTGGCAAGCCCTACCCCCTTCTGAGGATGGGCCAGTCTTGCTGAAGGCATTCGGTGCTCGCCCTTCCTCCTCCTGGGTCACTCCGCCCTTCGATGAGTTGATGGAACTGATTGCTCGAAGGGCGTGGGAGACACCTGACACAGTGGAGCCAGTCCCTAGAAAGCCTAATAAATATATTACTGCCCCACAAGACAAGGCTTATCTTACAAAGGGAGTTCCAGTGGACGCTATGGTGGTGGCAGCAGGCACTAAAAAGGAGATGTCTGAATCTTCCTCATCTGTCCATCCGCCTAACAGAGATTCTAAGACTATGGACAGGTATGGGAAGCGCATTTTTAGTTCAGCGGCTTTTTCCATGCGATCCCTGAACTATTTGACTCATTTTACACGGTTACAGAGGGATCTAATCAAAGAGTTGGGAGATACCCTCCAGGGTACTACAGATGCTGCTGTCTCGGAGAAAGTTACAGCACAACTCAATACCCTTACATCTATTGTGAACTCGTCCATGTGGCTGATTTCATATCAGCCGAAGGATCGAGTAGGGCTGCGGCTTCAGCGATTGCTCTTCGTAGACAATCCTGGATGCGCTTATGTTCCTTTGCGGAAGCCTTCAAGTCTTCCTTTACTAACGCCCCATTTGATGGTGCCACTCTCTTTGGCCCAAATGTAAAGGAGACCCTTACCCGGTGTGAGCAAGAGTGAAAGACTCTGTCTGCTGTCGGAGTCCATTTTTCCACCCCATCCAGACCGTACCCCAAAGGGCAACGTGGTGGAAAATGTGGTTTCAAAACCCCAAGGCTCTTTCCCAGGCACACAGGGTGATGCCCCCTCTAGAGGCAGAGGAGGGAGCAGAGGTGGAAGACGCCGCCTGGCGGCAGAGGGGTCTGCAAAACCAAGGTGACAGGGATACACTCCCTGGGAAACCTTTCCAGCACTCCTGAGAGGAGGCCCGACTGTTCTGCTCTGGAGGCAGTCGGGGGTCGCTTAGCTTTATACCCTCAGGCCTGGCAAAGTCTTACATCAGACAATTGGGTAAAAAGCATTGTTACCAGAGGTTACAGAATTCCTTTCCTATTGCCCCCAATTCCACAGAAAAGACTCCCAGATGTACCGCCCCATCTGCGAGACCCTGCAGCTATAGAAATTTCAAAGCTGCTAGAAAAAAGAGTCATCCAACCAGTCCCGGCGGACCAAAGAGGATTCGGAACTTACTCAAGGTTCTTTTTAGTTCCAAAAAAGACAGGGGACTGGAGGCCAATTCTTGACCTAAGCAAACTCAATACCTTCGTCAAGAAAGAAAAGTTCCAGATGGTCACGCTTCAATCGATCCTTCCATTCTTACAGAAGGACGACTGGATGTGCTCAATAGATCTAAAGGACGTGTACTACCACATCAAAATGGCCAGTGCATCCAGGGATCACTTGCGCTTCTGGCTGGGAGCCAGTCACTTTCAGTTTCGAGCCCTGCCCTTTGGTCTGACCTCAGCCACCAGGGTTTTCACCAAATGTACGGCAGTGGTAGCGTCTCACTTGAGACACCTGGGATTCCAGGTGTTTCCGTATCTGGACGACTGGCTCCTTTCTGCCACCACCGAGCATCGACTGATTCAGGCCAGGGATTACACACTACAACTCTGTGGTCATCTCTGAATTTCCGTAAATTTCGAAAAATCTGTATTACAACCATCACAGCATATCTCATTCATAGGAGCAGAATTGGATACGCGTTGCTTAATCCTAAGGCTTCCTCTAGAAAGAATAGCCTCCCTACAAAACCATATATCTCTTCTCCTGTTGTCCAAAAAATCACCAGCAAAACTGGTTCTGAAGGTTTTGGGTCTCATGGCAGCTTCTCTCATTGCAATACCCTTGGGAAGACTGCACATGAGAGTTCTTCAATGGCTACTGTTTGCACAATGGTCGTTCCAACAGTTACCCCTGACACACGAAATTCACATCACAAACATCTGCAAATCGCACCTGTCTTGGTGGCTTCAGACTTGCAATCTCTCCAGCGGATGACCATTTGTGCTACCCACAGGATACTTTCGAAAAAAACCACAGAGAACCAGCTGGGAAAATCCAAAACAAATATAAATACTGTAGAAATGGTCAGTGACCACTCAAAGACCACCAGGAATTAAATTCAGCCACCAGAGTTTATTGAAGCGCTTTTCCTCTGCTTCATAAGCAGACTTCTTCAGAATACATTAAATGCAGTCCAACCTACTACATTTAAAACCCTAAATTGGTCATTAATTAGATGTGCTAAATGTTAATTAAATGCCTTAAAGGCAAACAGACTAAAAAACTTTACTTAAGATACAAATTTCTCACAATGAGTGAATCAGACATTACTTCATAAGATATATTCTTCATAAAATATACGAAGAACCAACATAGTGTTTTCCAAATGTCTAAATGCATAAACTACATGTATATGTTATAAGAATTAAAAATTATGTCAGTAAATTAAAATACTGAAAACACCTAGTAAAATGGATGAACTATAACATGTAAAAATAAACCTTACAAAATTAAATAATATAAAGTGTATCAATGAAATACAAAAAACATTAAACAAATCCAAAATGTAATAAGGTAAATTATAATAAATTATAACATTCATTTACATAATTGGTTGAATGAATCAATTCGTACTTCCTTGTCAGAGTGCTGAAGAAATAAGAACTGAAAACATGGTCCAAATACAGTACATTTTAGAAGAATCTAAAACTTCAAAACTTTAAAAAGGTATCCATACCACATGTACCCCTAAAAAAATGAATACGTGTATGTACTAATAACAACACTAGTGCCTACAACTACCTTTTGAGACTTAAAATACTCAACAAACAAGATATAGAACATGCTTCATTAAGACCTGGGGAATGGTAAGCTTCTAACCTAATCTGCCAATGCAGTTCAAGTGCCAGTAACTTTAATGAGGCTGGACCACCTCTATTGTCAACAACAAGTTGGTCTATAGCTGTGAATTTAAACTGATGAGTGGGGAAGTCAGCAACATGTTTAGCAAGGGCATTCGTTAATTTATGTTTTTTAATAGCGTATTGGTGTTCATAAATACGTTCTCTAAACTTGCGTTCAGTCTTCCCCACATAGAATGCCAAACAATTTTGGCATGATGCTAAATATACCAACATCTTGGAATTACAGTTGATCCTATGTTTCAATTTGTAATCTTGGTTGTTGACTGAAAATTTATTAGATTCAGTGATGTAGTTACAAAAGTTATATGCATGGCATTTGAACATTCCCGGAGATCTTGTGCTAGGAGGTTTCATCTCAAACCAAGACTTGAGATTCTTGTCCTTCCTGTAAGTCACCTTTGGAACTGTACCTAATTTTGCAAACACCCCTGGGTCAGCTCTTAACAATTGCTAGTTCTTCCTGACAATGTCCCACAAAATGTCACTATCAATGGCGAAGGTGGTAATAAATCTAGGTAGATCCACCTCAGTGGTCCTATCAACAATTCCTAGACTCAAGTTACCGACAGGAGGTGTAGACATGGTAGAGACAACTCTTTCTTTAAGTGGTAGAATTGGTACATACACATTGGACCTCCTTTTAAGTGAGACTTCCTTGATTAAGTCATCAATAAGCTTAAAGGGGTAACCCCGACTCAAAAGCATCCCTTTAAGTGTTGTACATTCGGCATCAAATATGTCATCTCTACTAATAATTCTTGCTGCCCGTACCAGCTGTCCTTTGACCACCGCACGTTTCTGTGTAAAAGGATGACAGCTGGTAAAGTGTAGCAAGGTGTTGGAATAGGTAGGTTTTCTATAAACCTTCGATGTATAACATAAGGCTGTAGAGTCCTTTTCTAGAGAGATGTCAAGGTAAGCTATCTGATTAACATCAAAAGAAAAGGTAAATTCTAGGAATTCTGTCGTAACATTTAAATGATTAACAAAATCTACTGCCTGTGCCTCATCTCCATTAAAAAGAATAAAGATGTCGTCCAAGTAACGTGTATAGAATGCCGAATGTTTACTATACAGGGGGTGATTAAACACAAATTGATGTTCCCATTGTGCCATAACCAAGTTCGCCACGCTGGCCCCATAGGGCGAGCCCATACCAACTCCCACAGTCTGTAAATAATAGTTGTCCCCGAACATGAAAAAGTTCCTAGGTAATGTTAAATCCAAAAGTTCACTAACCAAAGAGATGTCGTAACTGCTGGCTTCTCTAGCTCTCATTCTGTCACCTACCCAATCAATTGCTGTGTCCTGCGGAATGCAGGTATACAAGTCTTTGACATCCACCGTGAGGAAGTTGTAACAATCCTCATATTTAATCTCATTAATCTTGGACAGAAAAGTCCATGAATCTTTGCAAATCTGTGTCTCCATGACAATGTATTTACTAAGAACATGATCCACCACTTTGGCACATGCGTAAGTTGGCGAACCATGGCTATCGATCAAGGGCCGCATAGGTGGATTAGTTAAATTTTTGTGGATTTTGGGTATACCAAAAAAATAAGGGGTTCTGGGGTGTGAGGTTGTCATATAGTGGTATAAATCTAAGTTGATCCTTGATTCTAGAAACATTTCTTCAATCTGTTCCTTAATAATTCGATAAGCACCATTGGCTTCATTTAAAGAACTCAGTGCATATGCTGGAGTGTCAAGCAATGCTGACATACGATCAAAATAGTCATTGTTGTCAAAAATCACCACCCCGCCACCTTTGTCGGGTTTACAAATACGTAAATTATTAGAGCGTAAAACTTGTATACAATCAATTTCTGAATTATTAATGGTATACCTTCCACATGGTTTAGAATAAGTGCTATGTGTCTTTGCCTTCATTTTAGTACATCTTATGTCAACCTCACATACCTGTTCGAACATGGACAATAAAGGGTGGAGAGGGGGATTAAAGGTACTAGGTACATACAGTGAGTTGGATGTATCAGTATATGCCCCCCCACCCATCATAAGTCTGAAATTGAGCTTCCTAGTAAAGGTTTTAATGTCAATTAAAGCCTTCACAAAGTCAAATTTGTGGTGCGGAACATAGGTATGACCCATAGCCATAAGGTCCGCCATTTCGGGGGTGATAATGGTATTGGAAAAGTTGTAGACATTAAAATCACCTAAAGTATTTGTACTAATGATTGGGCCCTGTTGCCCTTGGTCCTCATTCAAACCATTAAGTAGTGAAGGAGATAAAGATATTTCATCAACAAACTCCTCTTCTTGTGTAATGGGGGACATAAGATTGAGTGTCGGAGCTGCTAACGGTTGGTCCTCCTCTGATTCATTTGATTCAGCCAATGACGTTGTATTTTGGGTCTCGCCCCTAAAAAATTCTCCTGTGGATTAGCATTAGTATTGCCGTTGTTGTTATTTCTATTCAGTAACCTCTCACTCCTACGTAGCTCTACCAAGGGCGTGCGTTCGTAAGTCTCAGTAGGGTCTACCTGGGGGTTACTGTCGAAATTGTCATTTGCAAAAACACTTTCACCTGCATTAGGGTGGACATTGTGATTTGAGTTAGTATTATGAGATCGAGTGTTGACCCTTCGAACCTGCCCTAAAGGAGGATTGGGGTAAGCTACCCCTTCTCTATAAGCTTTTGAATCCCTTTCCAGTTTTTTGACTTTCACTGATTTTAGTTTAGCTAAATAACTGTCAATACTACTAAATAATCTAGCGTAGTCAAACCTGTACTTATCAAAAGCCACATCAGCTTTTATAACATTATCCAAAACATTAGCTTCCATGTTAAGCTCATCAACCTGTAACATGTAGTGTTTAATCATGACATTAAGTAGCTCGAAACCGTGCCTGTCATACATAGAAATCAATTCCTGATGGAAAACAGAGTTAACAACTAACCCAGTCGGGTATTGGAAGTGCCTTAGGCCCTTCGGCACAATTTTCCGAGCTAAACATTCATTGAAATAAGCTATTTCAAGTTGTAATTTTTTAATTTTGAGCATAATATTGTCCAAAGTTTTTAAATTGCTAGAAATGTCAGGTTCAGAGTCACTACATTGAATAAATGCTGTTACTGAATCAGGTTTAAAAGATGGGTTAACACAGACCCAGTTGGCTAAGTCAGGACAGTTCATAAAGTTATTACTCACCAATAAAGGTACATTGTTAGTCCTTGTATTTGCAAGGTCAAAACCAGAACCCGTATGCTGACAGTTCATATCATAAACAGCGTTAGAGTTATGGTCTTCTTGCTGGTTGTTAATGACAGGATTGAACACAAACAAATGGCTAGTGTCAGTTATTAAAGCCCTGGAAGTTTGGTGCGGTACAGTCTTAGTCCTAGCATCAAAAGCTGGTAAGTTAGATGGTGTGTCATTCGCAAGAGAAGGGGAACACTGCCGATTAGATGTTGAATCCGAAACATTATTCTGCTGATTCATTTTAGGACTTAAAACCGGAATTATCCTCTGTTCTTGTGTACAAGTGACAACCGAGCCTGCTGGTTGCAGATTAGCGTTTGACTCAGGAGCCGGAATTCTCCTCTGCCTTCCTGCGTTGTCATCAGTCCTCCCCGCGTTTACGGAACCTGTAGCAGCAACGTCATTATCAGAAGGAGTATATTCCCGGTTTACCGGGTTAGTTCCAGCGTCCGTATCTAGTACAGATGTAACGCTCCTTGATGGAGCATGTTTACAAGCACCAACTAACACTTCATTGTTGCTAGTAGTAATACTACTAGCCGGTAACTCTGTAGTTCGGTGTGGTAGTGAACAGTTAGTTGTGGAGACTGTTCTTGAATTTACTTTGGTCATAGCACATTGCGCTGTTTCCAACTGATCGATTCTACATAAAATAGAATCGATTTTACTAAAAAGCGTGTCCAAAGATTTTAGATTCAAGTTTAGAGAATCGTGAGGTTTTATAGGTTGGATGTCAGCAGACAAAGAAGGTGGATTTGGTTTACCTGGCGAACTCGATCTGAGTAGCTCTGGTATGCCATTAGGAAAATCACTTGCTGATTCAGTGACAGGAACAGACGACATACTAGGAAAAAACAGCAAATTCCACAGGATACTTTCGAAAAAAACCACAGAGAACCAGCTGGGAAAATCCAAAACAAATATAAATACTGTAGAAATGGTCAGTGACCACTCAAAGACCACCAGGAATTAAATTCAGCCACCAGAGTTTATTGAAGCGCTTTTCCTCTGCTTCATAAGCAGACTTCTTCAGAATACATTAAATGAGGTCCAACCTACTACATTTAAAACCCTAAATTGGTCGTTAATTAGATGTGCTAAATGTTAATTAAATGCCTTAAAGGCAAACAGACTAAAAAACTTTACTTAAGATACAAATTTCTCACAATGAGTGAATCAGACATTACTTCATAAGATATATTCTTCATAAAATATACGAAGAACCAACATAGTGTTTTCCAAATGTCTAAATGCATAAACTACATGTATATGTTATAAGAATTAAAAATTATGTCAGTAAATTAAAATACTGAAAACACCTAGTAAAATGGAAGTGCTACCCACGCCGACAGCTACGGTGACCACGGACGCTTCCCTGATAGGGTGGGGGGCATCTTTCAGGGACAGACAGTCCAAGGCGAATGGACCAAATTGGAGTACAATCTGCACATCAATGTTCTAGAGATGAGGGCAGTGTTTCTAGCATTGCAACACTTTTCTTCCCTTCTTTCTCTAGGGACCATTGCAGTTCAGTCGGACAACATGTCCGTAGTCTGGTACATAAACAAACAAAGGGGAACCAAGTCTTATCAACTATGCAGAGAGGCCATGAGAATCTGGCAATGGGCAGAGTCCACGGGTCGCTTTCTGATTGCAATGCACATCCCGGGGTTATCCAACGTCATAGCGGACAGGTTGAGCAGAGCCATCCTGTTACCTCACGAGTGGTCCCTTAAACTATCAATTGCGGAGAAAATTTTTCGCAAATGGGGCCAGCCTTGCTGCGATCTGTTTGCGTCTCCAATGAACGCCAAATGCAGAAGCTATTTTGCCCTATTACCCCCTCCAGGGGAAGTCCCCAGGGACGCTCTGGTTCATGATTGGCCCCCGGGCCTCCTGTACGCTTTTCCTCCTATTCCTCTGATTGCAAAATTTCTACAGAAACCCAACAACCTGGAGAGGACAATAATCCTCATTGCCCCATTCTGGCCTCATCAAATTTGGTTTCCCTTTCTTCAAGCACACCAAATTCAGGAACCCTGGATCCTGGACCCAGAGCCGGATCTACTGACCCACTCATCAGGGGCTCCCCACCCATCGCTTTTCTCCCTAAGACTAGCAGCTTGGCTGCTCCCCTTCCCTTCTTAGCCAGGTCTGATCTTCTTTCCCCTGCAGTTCAAAATATTCTAGTGGCTTCTCATAAGGCTTCTACTACTAAGATTTACACTAGTAAATGGAAGCGTTTTGTACACTGGGCAACTACACAACAATTGGATCCCGTAATAGCCCCACTAAACAGAGTCTTGGAGTTTTTATCCAAACTATTCCACCAAGGAGCTTCTACTGCCACTTTGAGAGTTCAATTGGCTGCTATTTCAAACTTTCATGTGGGAGAAAATGGGGTGCCTATTATGGCTCATAGACTTTGTAAGGCCTTTCTAAAAGGATCTTTCCATATCAGGCCACCAGTTAGAATTCCTACATCACCTTGGAATTTGAACCTTCTATTATCACAGCTAATGCTACCACCTTTTGAACCAGCCTCTTCCTGTTCTTTGAAGTTTTTGTCATGGAAAACCCTTTTTCTGGTAGCTATCACATCAGCCAGATGGGTATCGGAACTTCAAGCTCTTTCCGTTAAACACCCATATTTGATCTTTCACCCTGATAGAGTATCTCTTCGCACTAACCCATCTTTTCTTCCCAAAGTTTGCTCCATCAATAACATTAATCAGTCCATTGAGCTCCCCACATTTTTCAAGAACCATTTCAGTAAGATGGAATATATGTTACACAAGTTAGATGTTCATAGACAACTCAGGTTTTACTTGGATAAGACAAAGGATCACAGAAAAACAGATCAGCTCTTTATAGCCTTTGCAGACAGCAGAAAGGGCATGGCAGTTATGAAACGAACCCTTTCCAAATGGCTTTCCGATTGTATTATTTTTGTTTATACTGCCTCTGAGCAGAGTTTACCTGTCAAGCCCAAAGGGCATTCTACAAGATCAATATCTTTATCCCTGGCTCATGCAGCCTGCCTACCATTAGACACTATTTGTGCGGCTGTCGCTTGGTCTAAACCACATACTTTCATTACTCATTACAAAGTAGATAGGGTTTCCAGGGACAGGGCAACCTTTGGTTCCACTGTGCTCAGGAACGTTCTCCCATGAGTTCCTCAGGAACACGGAGCTAGGGACGCTACCCAGGTGTAAGAACAAACGGCGAGATTGAACACTCTCACATATAGAAGTTATGTCCTTACCATAACGTTCCATGTGGAGTGTTCATCTTGCCTTTGTTCTTACATTCCCACCCTCCCACCCTCAGGAAGAACGTCCAGTTTAGGTGTCTGGTTTGGTTCTCCTGCTTCTGCTTTGTTCAGTTGTGGCACCTGTGTTTCAGCTATACTTGCATGTATGTGTTATGTTCACTTCTGTTGAGTTCTGGTTTGTTTGCAAACTAGATCTGAGGTAAAGGCAGAGGGGGATTGTGGGAGATAGGTTGGTCTCGAGCTTCTTCTCGATGTAGAGCTTTGACAAGCGGCCGTCACGGAGCCGAGGATCGGCTCCGAACCCAGGTATAAGAACAAAGGCGAGATGCACACTCCACATGGAACGTTATGGTAAGGACATAACTTCTATTTTTTGTGGGTTTGCACTTTTTTAAGCTCCGCGCAACAGTGCCAAAGTGAGATAAACTATTACTGGTGCCAGAAAGTCTGCGCTTCAGTTTTTCCCTTAGATCTTGCTAGTTATTTCTCTCTCTCCTGCACTTCAAATAGCTTAATCACTTTGCACTTCAACAGGTTTTTGTAGCAATTATTGTAGCACACCTAAGTGCTATCAGCACTAGTTGTTCTTCATGGAAATAGCTCCAGTATTTAGTAGTTATGACCTCCCCACTGGCATGATTAAAGGGCAGTTCCCTGTGCTTTCTCCTATTAACTTGGTGCACTTGGGCATTCTAAGCCAGTGTAGCAACTTCCACATGTACACAGACAACCCTCTCCTCTTACCTCCCAACATGCAGACTTGCGAGAGATGCACTTATATCACCAAATTGGAAGCTATGCATTTCCCAGCCAAGACCAGAATAGCTGGTCAAGAGTAGAAGCTCAACGCCTGCACCACTCCACATGGAACACATAGCCCTCCAGAACACCCACCATCACATCTCTCACATAAAAACACACACCCATCTTCGTGGAGGCTCTCAGTAGAAATTTACCCAAACAGCAGAGACCTCCAAGCCAGAAACGCACTTGACCACCACAACAAAGCACAAAACATAGGACACATAGCTCACCTCCACAGTTTTCCCCTCATCCCAAGCCCCTAAGGCTAAACTCCTTTCCCAGTACACTAATCATAGATGACTTAATAGTGAGGCACACAGATGTCCCACTCACTAGGCTGAATAAGGAGAAGGTAACAGTCAGCTGTCTATCAGGTGCCATAATCCGACACATAGCAGACACACTCAGGTCACTTCACAGCAAGCACAAGTATGACTCTGTCATTGTCCATGTGGGTGTGAATGACCTGAGACTCACCTCCCTGGGCTACATGAAAAGAGATATGGTGGAGCTCTCGGATTCTGGGCCCAGGCAGGTATGACCCTAGCTCTGAACAGTATTCTACCGTCACCCACAATGATACCGCAGTGCAAACAAAAATTATTGACTTCAACAATTGGCTAAGTTTCTGGTGTCATTCTAAGGGGATCCAGTATCTGTCTGCTTGGGATGACATGATTGATAGACCTCAATGCTTTGCCAGAGATGGCCTGCATCTGTCACCGTTGGGTTTCCAGGTACTGGCTAAGGCTGTTGCCACCCCTATTGTGCCTTTTTTAGGTGGTGTTCCAAAGACCAAATTAGAACCATAACAGCTATAAATAAATGCAATCTGAGGGTCATGCTGCTCAATGCTAGAAGTCTAAATCTCAAGATGTACTCGCTTGAAGCACTTCTCAAAATGGTGAACATCGACATTTGTGCTGTAACAGAGACCTGGTTTAAAGCAGCAGAAAGCACCCCTGTGCTACCAGTCTATAATTCATTCCACACTTTTCAGCCCTGAAACATGGACCAAAGCTCCAAAGGTGGTGGTGTCTCCATATTCATAAAGGGTATGCACACCTCCAGACTAGTAGCCCAGCATAATGTGTCTGAGATACATCAGGTGCAACTATCATTGGGTAAGATGGCAATCCAGGTCATAGCCTGCTATAGGTCCCCAATCATGTCCCTGGACTCTCACTCCATGTTCCTAAGCACCCTGGAATCTATCAAGGTCCAACCCAACACTCTCATACTAGGATACTTCAACTACCCCTCCATCAACTGGGAAAACTACTCAAGCACTAATACATTGGCGCAATGCTTCCTGGAATTCATCAATTCCAATGCCCTGGACCAGCTCATTCTGACCCCACTAGGAAGCAACATCCTTGACCTGGTTATTACTAACATGGGCGACCATTGCTCTACACCAGTAGTCAAACCCTCCCTGCTCAAATCCGACCATAAACTAATCACCATGAAAATCTACATCTCCCCCATACCCCTTGTAAAGGTAACCACCTTGAAAAACTTCTCCAAATCTGACTTTGGGCTCATAAAAACAGAGGTGGCTAACTTCACGGCACCCATGCCAATGGAAAATAGCTGCATGACTGCCGAATCATACAGCAGTGCAGTGTACGAACATGTACATAAATGCGTGGAACTAGCCATACCCAACAGAACCAAGACGCTCTCCTCCAAAAAAAGGGAGCCAATCTGTTGGTCCCCTGCCATTAAAGAACTCTACAACAGAAGGAAGCAAATGTTTCAGAAAAAGTTGAAGTCCCAAGACTGGAAAAATTCCCTTATTAGCCTCAACAAAAAGTTGAGATCCCTCATCGAATCCTCCAAAGCCAGCTATAAGGCAGAATTGTGGCTGACACTAAAAACAATCACAAAGCCTTCTGTAGTTATATCAAGAACCTCCACGGCAATACCCAGATTTGCTCTGAGTTACTGCACAATGGTACCTCCTATACTGAGCCAACAGATATTGCCAACATACTGGCTGACAGATTCGGTGCCAACTTTACCCCCCCAAATGACCAATCGTAATACCAGAAGATTGCCAGGCACCCAGCATTACTGCAGCACAGGTTAAAGCTGCATTGTCCAAGGCCAAGAATACAGCTTCCATGGGACCAAATAATATTTCTGGTTGTGTTCTATATTAACTACAGAGCGAACTGGCACCAGATCTGTGTACCCTGTTCAGTCACAGCCTCACCTCAGCATTTTTCCCTACCGAATGGCACACTGCTACAGTCATCCCTCTCCATAAAGGGGGAGTGACTACAGACCCTGGAAATTATCACCCCATTAGCCTGACAAGTCTGATATGTAAAGCTATGGAGCACATCATCATGGACCTGATTAACAAAGATATAGGAAATCTCCAAACTCTAGACCCCACACAATTTGGCTTTGTGAAAGGGAGATCATACCTGCTCAACCTGGTTGAATTCTTTGAGTCAGTCACCAGGGCTGTGGATGAAGGTAAGGCAGTGCATACAGCCTACCTCAATCTGACCAAGGCCTTTAATACCATTCCTCACTTGGGAATTATTGATAAACTCACCAAACTAGGCATCAACCCCTATACCACTAGGTGGGTTGCAAATTGGCTCACAGATAGAACACACAGTGTGAAAGTACAGGACTCCAAGTCAGATTTCCGACCAGTCACAAGTAGAGTCCCACAGGGATCAGTCCTGGGTCCTCTCCTGTTCAGCATCTACTTCTCAGAAGTCCAGGCCAACACAAAGGGACTCTGGCTGACCAAGTTCACAGACGACTGCAAGCTGGGATGCAGACATCCTACAGAAAGGCCTCACTGAGACCAGTGACTGGTGTCAAAACCATGGCCTTAAGCCTAATGTCAAAAAAATGCATCTTCATGCCCTTTGGTAAAAACTCAGTTCCCACTAATTACCACATTGATGGGAGCCCTCTGAACTCTGAAGGTGTTATAAGAGATCTGAGGATGCAGGTTGACAGCGACCTCTCCTTCGACCACCACATTGCTACTGTGAATAGAAAGTCCTTCTATGTGGCACATCTCATTACCAAGGGTTTTGCATCCAGGAAGAAAGAGGTTATCATCTCTCTCTACTCTTCTCTCATTAGACCAATCATCTGGTGTAGTGCCCCATTTGGCATGCACCTCACTAGACACCTACAACAGCTGGAGAGGCTACAGAAGTACCTCACGAAGAGGATCCCAGGCATTAAACACATGTTCTACACGGACAGACTCAAAAGACTCCAGCTATTCTCTGTCTCATATTGCCTACTTAGCGGCAATCTCTGCTTGACTTACAAGGCCATGTCTGACCCAGCTGTGTTAGACATGCTACATCTAAAGAAATCCCAATCCCTCCACTCCATACACTCCAGAGACTTCAACATCATTACCACAATCACCAGAACATGTTGGAGGGACAGGTTCCTCACCCAGAGTCTGTCCATGCTCTGGAATAGACTTCCTGTACATTTCAAGGCGACCACCTCACTGTCACTCTTCAAGAGAAATCTTGATGAGTGGATGGGTAATAGAAAGCTCATCCTGGGGATCACTCCAGTGGCTGTACTTGATAGAGGCACTAGGAACTAAAGTCAGGCAGCACGATGCCAGGACACTTCTGTCAGCTAGGCTTGTAAAGGCTCCAGGACCATTAGCCTAGTACACACTTATGAATCTATGAACTAAACTGCCCGTGAGGATCTCCCTGCAAATAGAGTCCCTAAGATTCAGAACTATACATCTACCCTGTGTCTACTAAACTGTGACCGGTGCCAACCTCTAAAACCAAACTTAATCCAGGAACTACAGTGTCTGTGAGGATCTCCCTGCAAATAGAGTCCCTAAGATTCAGAACTATACATCTGCTCTGTGTCTACTAAACCATGACCAGCGCTGATATCTAAAACCAAACTAAATTCAGGAATGAAAGTGTTCATGAGGATCTCCCTGCAAATAGAGTGTAGGTTGTAGTTTCAGTTTGCTTAGCAGTAGAAAGTGTTCTGCTGATTGCATTGTTCAGTTTGGAGAGCTCAGTGCCTTTACCAGCAGCAGGGAATATACTCCCCATTCTGAAATCCATCTCTATACTTAATAATATAGATATTGTAGCTGATAAAACCCATGTCTCTTATTATGGTTCCAAAGTTTTTCTCACCTTCCATGTCCCTCGGACTGGCCCAATCCATTTGCCCTAGCTCCACTCGGGCTCACTCTGCTCTTGGACCCTACTGTCAATTCCCACCCATCTGCAGCACTCCTAACCTTGTACACCTTAGCCACACCCCCTACCACAAAACTACCAATCCAAACCTATCAGTTCCTTTTATCTAACCTCCCTCTACTTTAACCTAATTACCAATGACCATGACCCCATCCATATCATATACAACATTTGTCTTTCCTACTGCACTACTGCTAGCTGTACTATCTTACCTTTACTGTCTAAACTTCAGAATGTATTTCAGCAAACAAACATTTGAAACTAACTCCTCAAAAACTCTCTTAGAAAGCTACTCCAACACCTACCCAAGCCTATATGATATTTCACCATTACTCTGTTCCAAAGTTAATGTCCTCCCCACAAATTGTACCACTCTCCTCTTTGCTTACACCACTTTCCTTCTATTACACATCATTACCAACAAGCAACCAACTCACATACAACACCTGTCTTCAGTTTTCCACTTCACATACAGCACCTATCTCAATGCGGAGATATCCACCCAAGGAAACAAGCCCACAATAGCTTTAAATTAATAAAACATTCAAAGCAACTGCAACAAAACAGCCAGTCTGCATGTCTGGCTTGCCCAAAACAAAACAGACATACTTGCAATAACTGAGACCTGCTTAAAAGCAAACATAAGTAACTCTGAGTTCATACCACCAAACTTCTCAGTATTAAGGGCAGATAGACCAAAAGAAAAAAAATAGGAGGGGGCATAGCCATTCTAGTCTCAGGCACTTTCAATATATCCCAATTTTCTGGTCACATCCCTCAGTTTTCCAACACATAAATACTGGTGTCCTTCCTAAAAATGAATAACTCTAAAATCCTGTGCATTATCATCTTTTACATCCCCCCAGGTAATAATTTTCCAATACTTGAAGAAATACTGTCCTAGGCCTCCCATACCATAAATAATGAAACTATCATACTAGGTGATGTTAACATTAACTGGTCTAACATTACTTCCAAATACTCATCCATAAACATTAATCTATTCAACATTACTCAACTGATCTCCACCCCACCAGATACAACAACAGGACTATTGAAGTCTCCATTTTAGACTGGATCATAGTATCAGACCCAACTAAAATAACATTAGTCAGCTCCCTCTCAAACTCACTAAGTGATCACCTCCTTGCCTTTGTTACCTGAGCCACTCCCACTTTGCCTAAAACCCATCACTATAAGCAAGTGAGAAACCTATCCAACTTCAACCCACATACATTTAGCCACATCTTGAAGAGTACCAAATAGAACAACCTAAAAACTCTACCCTTAGATGATGCCATACAATATCTTAATACTACCTTTTTAAAAATACTAGGCAGTCTAGCACCACCCTAGAATAAAAAGACTAAAATCAAATCATGCCCCATTGCTAACCAAAACAACTAAAGAGCTGATGATAACTAGAGACTAAACCTGGAAATCATGGCATAATTTTATTTATTTACTGACATTTGTTTACTGAGAAAGTCCACAGGGCCAAGCAAGCCCATTTTCAGTGGAGGCCCAGGGAGAAAAGTTCCAATGTAAAAAAAATAATAATGCATTAAGTTACAAAAGTTTATAAAATTACATAGAAAGCAATATAACTAAGTAAAAGAATGTGTAAACAGTAAAGTTAAATATAATGATAATACAAAAGGCACGATAATAACTTGAAAGAAGTAGAAAGCATATGTCAATAGATTCTGAGAACAACAGTTATAAGCAGAAGAGAGAGAAAGTATATACTTTGAGGCAGTAATTAGATCAAGCAATAGATGAATGTGAAGGTAAGTAAGGAGAAGCAGTTAGGTCTAGGTTTATAATGTTATAGGGTAAGGAAAGACGTAAAGGGGAAACAAAAGAAGGGGTATGCTGAGAAGGGTAAACATTAAAGGATGATAAAAGATAGGAGAGAAGGAAGATTAGCAAGTAAAAGGAAAGTGGAATGTGCAAAAGGGGAGAGAGGTGGGGAAAAGGATAAGGAGGTAAGTAAAGATCTAAAGGGGAAGTAGGTAAGAGTTTGTTAGGAAAGTAAAGACAAAAAGAATTATTAGGAAAAGCTAGACATAGACAGATATAAGGTTTAATTAGTAAGTTAAGTTTACCCAATGACTGAGGTGGGAATTGAACAGTTAAATATCCATTTGGAGAGGAAATGATTTTGCAGTGCACTTTTGAAGTTAGAATGGCTTGAATGTAAGTGGATGAATGCTGGAAGGTTATTCCATGTTTTGGAAATTGACCAGGAGTATAAAAGCTGGCCTGCAGGAAGTTTGGCTGTGTATATTTGGAGAAGATATTGATGTTCAGAGTGTAGAGACTGAGCTGGAATGTAAAGAGAGAATAGGGAGCTGAGTGCAGGACATTCATGTGGCTTAAATATCAGATGTTAAGTTGTCAATCTCGCCTTCATTCTTGCTGGATGGGTTCGGAGCCGATCCTCGGCTCTGACTCAGCCACTTACTAAAGCTCGAGAGCTAATTTTACCGGCTCGAGGCAACCCTATATCCCATGATGCAAGGCGATAACTACCCAGATCTCGCTTTGCAGCTTTAATGCAGGTGCATTTTTACCGGCTCCTGGTAAGTTTTCAATTTTTCAGACTTTTAGTCACTCCCTTCGTTTTAGTTCACTACTGTTATTGTCTTATCTGTTAACGGTTAGATTTTTAACCCTATCTCCCGTTAGTGGTTCCCCTTATCCAGTTATTTATCCCTTCCCCTAAGTTAGGCCTTAAGCCTCCCCCTGTCCTAATTTTTAGTCAGGGATTCTGTGTGGTGTTTGGGTGTGTTTGTATCCCTGTTTTATTTTTTTATTTGGATTGGGTGTTTATTATGTGTGTGTGTGTGTGTGTTTTTTGGTACTTGTTGCTCCCTTGACACCGTTATGTCGAAGGACACAAAGGTCTCAGGCTTCAAGAAGTGTGACTCGTGCTGTCAGAAAATGTCTCTGACAGACTGTCACACTTCTTGTGTTTACTGCCTGGGACCTCTGCACCTGCAGAACTCTTGTTCTGTCTGCCACACCTTCAGCCCAAGAGTCCTGCAGGAGCACAGAAATAAACTAATACTGAGGGGCTTATTAAAGCCTGAGAGCTCCTCGACTAAGTCTGCTCCAGGGAAGCCCTCGAAACCAGTAAAGCCTTCAGCTCCAAGCCCTAAGCCATCGGCTACTGGTTCGCCTTCTGTGACGAGATCGGCTACGGCCTTAGCCGATCCTTCTGTGTCACAGCTTACAGTATTGGCTCCACCCGGCGCCAATACCACTAAATCTAGGCACTCACTATCGGCTCTGGCTGGAGCCGACGTATCCTCAGCTCCTTCGGCTCCACCCATCTCCAGAAAGAGATCTAGATCCCCTTCGTTGGAGTCTATACATTCAGCTCTGAGATCACCCCTGCTCTCGGAGCGGAGCCATTGGAGCCGGTCTTCTCAGTCATCCAGGCTGTCCGATCACGACCTTGAGAGAGTGGTGAGTAGACTATTAAAGTCTCAGGCATTGGCCCAAATGCTCCATAGCCCGTCTCATCGGACGGCAGCTATTACACATCCACCTAACATTCCTCCTTCGACTCTCCCACAGAGCTCGGAGCCGGAGCTCCTCGGAGCCGTGACTGTTGTGGCTTCGGAGCTGATACCTCCCCCTTCGGCTCCGTCGTCCTCTGCTCCGATCTCCTCCTTGATGCCTTCATTGGAGGGATCCAGGCGTCTGGTCTCTCTCATCGGCTCCGAGGGGGCGAGTGGCATCGTTCCCTTGAATGACCCCGTTCTCCCTCTCGGAGCTTCGGCGCTGGTGAGCTCGGCCCTGACATCAGCCTCAGAGCCATCCCTGTCAGTGCAGCCTGGGGTTCTTATCTCTTCGGAGCGGGAGCCTTCTGGCCTCTCTGATGGGGGAGCCTTCGAGGTGATGAGGAGTGTACTAGCCCCAGGGCGTAGTCAACGGTCAGTTCCATCAGCTCCTCCCACTACAGTGCCTGCTGACGTCTCTTCCCACTCTCTTGCTCCCGGACCCAGAGATCCAAAGCCTCAGGTTTCCCCACTGGGAATATCTTCCTCTTCCGAGGCTTCTCCTGACCCGTCAGGTGAGCCTCTGCGTAAGAGGACATGTAAGAGGAAACATCTAGACTCCCCCAAGTCTATTACATCCAATACTGACTTGGATGAGTCGGAGGGATCCCCAAGGTCCCCCTCTGAGGATGTCTCTTTCTCAGACATCCTTGAACTCCTTAAGCAGAGGGGGAACTGGCCTTCCCTTAATCCTTCCGAGGATGAGTCGGTATACCTGGAGGCATTCGGGTCTCAACCCTCCACCTCCTGGGTGTCTCTGCATTTCGACCCTCTTATGGACATGGTGGCTTGGAAGGCATGGATGGCCCCGGATTCGGTGGAACCCATTCCTCGGAGGCCTTCTAAATTCATCACGGTCCCACCTGATAGGCAATTTTTGACAAAAGGTGTCCTGGTTGATGCCATGGTGGTGGCTGCAGCCACCAAGAAGGAACTAGCTGATCTGTCAGTACCTGTCCATCCTCCTAACAAGGATTCCAGGAATATGGATAGGTACGGCAAGCGGATATTTTCTTCAGCGACCTTTGCCATGCGGTCGCTGAACTACTTGTGTCACTTCACCCGCCTTCAAAGAGATGTTCTTAAAGAGTTGGGAGAAGTTTTACAGGATCTGTCAGCTGCTGGGTCCCAGGATAAAATTAACTCACAGCTAGGAATCCTAAACTCCATTGTTAACTCCTCCATGCGGCTCATTTCATATGCAGCCGATGGAGCGAGTAGGGCCGCAGGCACAGGAGTGGCTTTAAGGCGTCAATCCTGGATGCAGCTTTGTAATTTTGCAGACCCCTTCAAGGCGTCCTTCACAAACTCTCCTTTTGATGGTTCGACCTTGTTCGGACCTCAAGTGAAAGACACCTTGACTAGATGCGAACAAGATGGCAAGACTCTTTCTGCAGTAGGAGTCCATTTCTCCACCCCTTCAAGACCTTACCCAAAAGGTCAGAAGGGAGGGAAAATGTGGTTCTGCAAATCTCAAGGAGTCACGCCTGATGCACAAGGTCAGTTTACCCCCAGAGGCAGAGGGGGTAACAACAACAGACGCCACCCTAGGGGCAGAGGGGGTCCGCAGAATCAGGGTAGCAGGGAGCCTCTCTCTGACAAACCCTTCCAGCATCCCTGAGATGTTGCCCGATTGTCCACCTTCGGAGGCAGTCGAGGGAAGATTATCGCTGTACCCAAAAGCCTGGCTTTCCCTTTCTCAAGACAAATGGGTACAGTCGATCATATCCGAGTGTTACAAAATTCCCTTTATCCAAACCCCAATTCAGCAAAAGGGAACCCTTCCAGACGTTCCACCCGGTCTAAGGGAACTAGCAGTACCAGAGATATCAAAACTGCTAGCAAAAAGAGCCATCCAGCCAGTCCCACCAGACCAAATAGGATCCGGAATCTACGCAAGGTTCTTTTTAGTAGCAAAAAAGACAGGGGACTGGAGACCAATATTAGATCTCAGCAAACTAAACAAGTTTGTAACGAAAACAAGATTCTGGATGGTCACGCTTCAGTCCATTCTACCCTTTCTGGGCAAGGACGATTGGATGTGCTCGGTGGACCTTCAGGATGCCTACTACCACATCAAAATTCACAGGCGCTCCAGAAGGTTTCTCCGCTTTTGGCTGGGGGCCAGTCACTTCCAATTCAGAGTCCTGTCGTTTGGACTCACTACAGCCCCCAGAGTGTTCACCAAATGTATGGCAGCGGTTACAGCTCACCTGAGATGTCAAGGATTCCAGGTGTTTCCATATCTAGACGACTGGCTCCACACTGCCACCACCAGGCATCAACTTCTCCAAGCCAGAGATTACACCATTCACATTTACAGAGGGCTAGGGATCTCTATAAATTTCGAAAAATCTGCCTTGTCGCCTTGTCAATCTATTACCTTTATAGGCGCCAATTTGGACACCGTACAACTTTCAGCAAAGTTAACAGATCAAAGTATCTTGGATATTCAAAACCACATCCATGTGCTTCTCCAGAGCGACAAAATTCAGGCCAGGTTTGCCCTGAAAGTATTGGGTCTTATGGCGGCCGCCATAACACTTCTTCCCCTTGCCCGCTTTTACATGCGTCTCCTACAGTGGATGCTGTTCATCCAATGGTCCTTTCAATGACTTCCCATGCATCACAGGATCATGATAACTCCAATTTGCAAAAGTCATCTGACCTGGTGGATATTGTCCCCTCAAGTCCATCAGGGCAGACCCTTTGTTCCTTCCGCCCCGGTCACCACGGTAACATTGGACGCCTCCCCGATCGGGTGGGGGGGCCATTATCAGGGCAGGATGGTCCATGGCACTTGGCAACCTTTCGAATGCCACCTGCATATAAATGTCCTGGAGATGAGAGCAGTGCTTTTAACGTTGCAAGCCCTCCATGACTCTCTTCCCCTGGGGACTATTGTAGTCCAAACAGACAATATGTCCGTAGTGTGGTATATCAACAAGCAGGGCGGAACCAAGTCCTATCCCCTGTGTCGAGAGGCACTCAGACTTTGGCAGTGGGCAATCTCTTCTCAGTGGTTTCTGATAGCAACGCATATCCCCGGGAAGTCCAACATCATAGCGGACAGGTTGAGCAGAGCTATTCTCATGCCTCACGAGTGGTCTCTCAAACAATCTGTGACGGAACAGATTTTTCAGAAGTGGGGCCTTCCTTGCTGCAATCTTTTTGCTATGCCTCAAAACAGCAAATGCCCCAACTTCTTCTCCCTCTTCCCCCTTCCAGGCCATCCCCCCAGAGACGCTCTAGTCCAAGATTGGCCCTGGGGACTTCTCTATGCTTTTCCTCCCTTTCCTCTAATACCACAAGTAATTCAGAAAGCAACCGCCTTGAGAGCCAAGATGATTCTCATTGCCCCTTATTGGCCTCGACACATATGGTTTCCGTTCCTGCATCATTATCTTTTGGTACAGCCATGGCATCTGGACCCGGTTCCAGATCTTCTGACCCACCAGTCGGGACAACTGCACCAATCCATACCTTCTCTCAACCTCACTGCTTGGTTGCTCCACTTCCGTCCCTAGCCAGACTTCCTATGATTTCTAATCCTGTCCGGGATATCATAGTAGCTTCCCTTAAATCTTCCACCAGAAGGATTTACACTAGTAAATGGCAACATTTCTCCTTCTGGGCAAAAGCTAGGAACATAGATCCCTTTACTGCTCTGATTCATTCGGTCTTGGACTTCCTAGCCAAAATTTTTCAGTCAGGATCTTCTTCCTCCACAGTAAAAGTTCAATTGGCAGCCATTTCAAATTTTCATATCGGCTTGTTGGACCACAACATCATGTCCCATAAACTTTGCAAGGCATTCCTTAGAGGTGTATTTTTACTTAAGCCTCCGATTAGAGACCCCCCACCACAGTGGGATCTAAATTTAATCTTAACATCCTTGATTTTTTCACCCCTTTGAACCTGCGGCTACCTGTTCATTGAAATTTCTTTCTTGGAAGACACTCTTCCTGGTCGCCATTACTTCTGCCAGGAGAGTATCTGAGCTTCATGCCCTCTGCATTCATCCTCCCTACTTTAATCTTCCACAAAGACAGAGTTTCTCTAAGGACTAATCCATCTTTGTTACCCAAAGTGGCATCGCAGACGAACTTAAATCAATCTATTGATCTTCCAGTTTTTTTCCCAAATTATTCTAATAGAGCGGAGCAAAAACTACATTATCTCGATGTTCACCGCCAACTCAGATATTATTTGGACAGAACCAAACAATTTAGGAAATCTGATCAACTCTTTTTATCCTATGCAGAGAACAGGAAAGGCCTTAGGTAACCCTATCTAGGTGGCTGTCTTCTGTGATTACATGCATTTATCAACTCAGAGGTAAAGAGTTGACTTCTAGGCCAAAAGCCCATTCAACTAGAGCACTAGCTACATCTACAGCTTTTCAGGCTAGACTTCCAATAGACACTATTTGTGCAGCAGCCACATGGGCCTCTCCTCATACCTTTGTTTCACATTACAAGTTGGACTTGGCCTCCAGAAACAGAGCAAATTTTGGTTCCACCATTCTCAAGAGTCTGTTCCATTGAGCCACCCAGGATAAAGGTGCTAGGGACGTGGTCCCATCCAGCAAGAATAAAGGCAAGATTGACAACTTAACATTGAGAAGTTATGTACCTACCATAACGTTCCATGTTAGTTGTCTTCTCTTGCCTTCTTTCTTGCGTCCCTCCCACCATCCCCCTAGCCTGGTCAGACCAAGAAGATTGTTCCTCTTCCTTGAAGAGTCCTGATCCAATTTTTCCAGCTAATTAGCTTCCTAGTGTCACTAGATCAGATTGGTCTTTTTCGAGGGATTATTTCCCCTTCCTCCTCCTCTCCAGTTGGAGGACTATATCGCATAATTTTTCCTTAGCTACCAAACAAGATCTGGGTAGTTATCGCCTTGCATCATGGGATATAGGGTTGCCTCAAGCCGGTAAAATTAGCTCTCAAGCTTTAGTAAGTGGCCGAGTCAGAGCCGAGGATCGGCTCCAAACCCATCCAGCAAGAAAGAAGGCGAGAGAAGACAACTAACATGGAACGTTATGGTAGGTACATAACTTCTCATTTATGAGTGGCTATAAGCTGGAGGAGGAGTAGATAGTAGCGGTGTTCAAGCCATTATAATTGTTTTAGGGCAATACAGTGATGAGTAGAATGGTGACAATTTGTGGCAAATTGAGCAATCTTGTAATACCATATTTCTAATTTTGTCTTCAGAGAAGACTGCAGGTTAGTTAGTAAAGGAGCACCATAACTTAGTGAAGGCCGAAGGTAGGAAAGTGCTAATGCTTATTTAGAAGGGAGGGAAGGGAACGTCTTATGTCTGTAGAGTAGCCCCAGTTTTTGTGGGTCTTTCACTTATATTGTTTTGACTATGAAGATGGAATTTGAGGTTGATTATCATCAATAATTACCCGTAATAGGTTAGTTTGGGTTACTAATTCAATTTTGGTTGAGTTAAGAGAGCATATTTCGAAGTCAGCTTTATTGATGGGTGAATTTCTCTTGGGGGTAAAAATCATAAGTTTGTTTTTTGGGGGGATTTAGAGAAAAGTGATTTTTGTGAAGCCAGGTTTCTACGGTGGAAAATGCAGCTTGGGTGATTTGTTTAAGTATGTTTGAGTTGTGAGCAGATCAGACTATAGTGGAGTCATCTACGTACTGAACTAGGGAGCCCTTCTGGATACCTGTGTGGAGATGGTTAATAAAAATGTTAAGCAGAAGAGGGCCTTGGGGTACACCTGTAGGGTTGTGAACATAAGGAGAAATGGGGTTCTGCCATTTAACTGCATGCTCTCTGTTAGAGAGGTAGCTTTTGAACCAGTTAAGTCACTAGGGAGATAGGCCAATATTGGAGAGCTGGGAGAGGAGGAGAGAATGAGAGACAGTGTCAAATGCTTTTGATAAATCTAAGAAAATAGCTGATACAGTGTTTCCTGAGTCTCGGGCTTTGTTAACTGTGTCCAGGGAGGATATTAGTGCAGTGGAAGTGCTGTGCCCTGGATGGAACCCATGCTGAGTAAGGGAGAGAATTTTATATTTTAGAAAGTAGTTTAGGAGTTGTTTTTGAACACATTTTTCTAGAATTTTAGAGATAGGGGAAAGTATAGCAGTGGGTCTGAAATTGGAGATATCTGCTGATGGGCCACCTTTATGAAGTGGCAATATTATGGCTTTTTTCCAGAGGCTGGGGACATAAGATTCTTTAATGGATATGTTTATCAGATTGCTAATGGGTCAGTGGCAAGTTTGAGAAACGTGACAGGGATTCTATTGGCAGAGTAAGAGCAGGAGTTTAGTTTTAGTAGAAGTGTTTTAATATAAGAGGTAGGTGTAGGAGAGAGATTGAAATGTGGCCAAGAAGACATTTGTATTGTGTTTGGCAAGGGAGTGACAGTGGATGGAAAGGGATGATGTGTTGTACATGAATTGTTGGGACAGTTCTGAGGTAGAGAACTGAATGGTGAAGAGGAAGTAGTGTTGTTTGGGAGAGCAAGGGAAAAGGTTGTGGTAATATTGGCAATGGTATCAATAAAATAAGAATTAAAGATACTAGCTATTAGTTCAGGAGGCTTGGCATAAACATAACAACAACTCTGATCTACTAAAGTATAAACAACTACGCAACCAAGTTAAAAAAATACTTGTATCCAAAGGCAAGAAAGAACATTACTTAAAGCTACAAAATAATCATAAATGCAATGTTAAACAATTCTGAGCCTGTATTGGCACTCTCCTAAACACAGGTACAAAAAGTAATCCCTGCCCTTACCAAGACAAAACACCTGACTTAATAGCAAGTCTCTTCAACACTTATTTCATAGACTCCATAACTAAAATTACAGCCACTTTCTCAACACCACTCCACTCCACAAACACCTTTGATCACTTTACCCTCTCTCAGCAAACTCCTCCACAGTCTCCTTTCTCCAATACTAACTCACCAACTCAAACCAATCTCACAAATAACAATCAATCTCAGCCTTCCCAGCACACACTCTAACTGCTCTACTAACAGTCCCACCCCTGAATTCACACTCAGTATTGTTTCTACATCAGCCATAAATAAACTACTCCTAAAGTTAATACCAAATTCTAATGCAGCAGATGGTTTGCCCACAGAGTATCTAAAAATTGCAACTGAAAACATTTCATACACCATCACTGTTATTGTCAATAGAGCCATCTATGAATCCTGTGTTCCCATCCTCTGGAAGAAAGCATACATACTTCCCTTACACCAAGGAGGTACCGCAACTGACATTTCCAGTTTCTGACCTATAGGTATTCTGTCCTCATCTCTAAACTCCTTGAGAAATGTATATACACCCAACTACTACAATACTTTCTCGACAATCACATCCTTTCTGAAACTCAACATGGTTTCAGAGCAGACCATAGTACCTCAACTGCCTTAATCTTCTTTATGGACAAACTCAATAAAGCCCATGATGTTGGTCAATTAGTGCTCCAATTTATTTCTCATTTCATCTAAGGCTTTTGATAACCGTCTTTCACATACTCTTTCTCTCCCAAGTATCTAACATTGGACCAAATATCAACTGGTTCAAAAGCTACCTATCCATCCAACAACAAGCCATAACATGGAATCACTCCATATCACCATAACCCCACCAATGTTCCACAGGGCTCTATATTAGGCCCTGTACTGTTCAACATTTTCATTAACATACACCATTCCACTGTTCACCAAGGAGCTCTTGTTCATTATTCAGATGAGTCCACTATCATCTTTTCTGCTGAAAATCCTACTCAACTACGCCATATTACACAAGCTGCATTATCTGCTATAGAGAAATGGCTCCACACTAACCATTGATCCCTAAACCGAAATAAAACTAAACTCATAATATTCACCCCTAATAAAAATACCCCATCAAAAAATCTGAATTCAATATACTATCCTTGAACAAAACAAAAATTGAACTAGTCTCTCATACAAAGCTGTTGGGGATAATAATTGATGACAACTTAAGTTTTGGCTTACACATACTAAACGATATCACCAAAACACGCAAAAAAACAAGGCCTCCTTTACAGACATAAACTATATCTTTCTTTCCCTGCCAAACAAGTGCTTGCCTCCACCATCCTTGTACCTTTTCTGTGATGCCCCAGTACATATCAGCCTTCAGTCCTCACTCAACAATAAACTGCCAATGTACTACAACAAAATAGCAACATGTCTGACAAACAGTCATCTTTCCAGACATCACTGCACACCCCTAAAAGGTCTCCAAAGGTTTGAACTCCCCTAATATCTCATATACTTCTAGCTAATTATCAAACACAAAATCTAGAAAAACCTGAACTCTGCCCTGCACTAAATTCCATATTCAACCCTTATAATCCCAGTAGGCCATTAAAATCAGAAAACCAACACTTATTGCAAGTTTACAAACATAAGCTGCCTGCTGGAAAACTCCTACAATACTGGGCAATAGCTAAAACCTGGAACAGCCTTCCCGTAACAATTTGCACCACACAAAGCACATCCATCTTCAAAACAGATGATGTTAAGTTGTCTATCTTGCCTTCATTCTTGCTGGATGGCTTCAGAGCCGATCCTCGGCTCCGACTCGGCCTTTTACTAAATCTCGAGAGCTATTTACCAGCTCGAGGCCTCCCCTTATCCCACAATGCTAGGCGTCAGATACCCAGATCTCATTTGCCGCTTCAGCTACGAGGTTGCGTTTTTTACCGGCTCCAGGTCATATAATTCTTTTACTACATCTTTACAGTCAGGGTTGTTATCATTTTTAGATAGTTTTTTCTATTAGTTTAATCAGATCGTGTAACCCCTTTAGATCCCACTTAGAAACCCTTTTTTTCTGTCATTACAGAGTTTCTTCCCCCCCCCCCCCCTTTAGGGTAGTGTTAGGCCTGTCTGTTTTACTTTATATTGTATTATATATATATAGATAATTGTTGTTAGTGTAACTTTTGTAGTCATAGTGGTTTTTTGATACTTTTATTTTTTACCTAGTGCGTGTCTGTGTGTATAGTGTTTTAGGCACTAGTTAAACTTTCCTTGGTATCTGTTTTGTAATGTCTAAAGATACCAAGGTTTCAGGTTTCAAGAAGTGTGACTCATGCTGTCAGAAGATATCTCTGACAGAAGGTCACACTTCTTGTGTTTATTGTTTGGGCCCCCTACACCTGCAGGACTCTTGTTCGGTCTGTCAAGCCTTCAGTCCGAGATTCCTGCAGGAGCACAGGAATAAGTTAATTTTGAGGGGCTTGTTAAAGCCAGACGGATCCCCGGCTAAGCCTTCATCAGGGAAATCCTTAAAGTCCACCAAACCATCGGCTCTCTGTTCAGAGCCGACGCCGAGTGGAGCTTCTGCCTCCTTGTTGGTTCCAGCCAGAACCGACACCTTGAGACCTCAGTTGGTTCTGATTTTGCTATCAGAGCCTTCTCTGAGTCGAAAGTGTTCGAGGTCTACCTCTTTAGAGTCTGTTCACTTGGCTCCCAGGTCCCCATTACTACAGTCAGAGCGGAGCCATAGATCCCATTCCTCTCGGTCCTCCAGGCTATCGGATCATGATGTAGAGAGGGTGGTCAGTAGGCTCCTAAAGTCGCAGGCACTGGCCAAGATGTTGTCTAGCCCTTCTCAACAGACTGTGGCTATCCCTGTTGCTTCAACTGTTCCTCCTCCGACTCTACCACCGTGTTCGGAGCTGGAGCTCGTTGGGGCTCGAATCGTCAGAATGTCGGAGCCGATATCACACCTTTCAGCTCCCTCGTCAGTTCCGGTCCCTTCATTGGTTCAGTCCTTGGAGGGATCCGGGTGCCGAGACTCCCTCGTCGGCTTCGAGGGGGCGAGTGGCATCGGACCCTTGTCCGACCCCGTTCTCCCTCTCGGGGCCTCGGCGCAGGTGAGCTCGGCCCCAACATCAGCCTCTGAGCTGTCCCTCTCGGTGCCGGAAGGGGTTCACGTCTCTTCGGAGTGGGGACCCTCTTCTCTGCCTGATAGGGGTGCCTTTGAGGTCATGAGGAGTGTGCTGACTCCAGTGTCGGCTCCACGATCAACCCCTTTGGCTCCTCCCCCCATGGTGCCTGTGTCGGTCTCTGTCCACCCTCCTGACCTCAAGCATGGAAAATAGGCACTCCAGGTAGCCCCATTGGGTGTATCTTCCTCTACTGAAGCCTCCCCTGATCATTCAGAGGAGCCCCCTTGGAAGAGAAAATGTAAAAGGAAACATGTTGACTCCCCCGAGTCAGTCACCTCAGACACCGACTTGGAGGATTCGGAAGGGTCCCCAAGGTCCCCCTCTGAGGATGTCTCCTTTTCAGACATCCTTGAGATCCTTAGGCAGAGGGGGAATAGGACTGCCCTTAACCCTTCTGAGGATGAGTCGGTACCTGGATGTGTTTGGTTCTCGCCCTTCAACCTCCTGCATGTCTCCGCCTTTCGACCCACTCATGGAAGTGGTGGCTTGGAAGGCGTGGATGGCCCCGGACACAGTGGAACCAACTCCCCGCAGGCCCACAAAATTCATTACAGCCCCGTCCGACAAATAGTTTCTTACAAAGGATGTCTCTGTTGATGCCATGGTGGTTGCAGCAGCCACTAAGAAGGAGCTGGCTGAACCTTCTGTGCCTGTCCATCCACCTAATAAAGAATCTAGGACAATGAACAGGTACGGGAATCAGATGTTTTCTTCAGCGACCTTTACGATGCGGTTGCTGAACTATCTGTGCCATTTCACCCGCCTTCAAAGGGATCTCCTTAAGGAACTGGGTGATACCCTTCAGGATCCATATGCTGCAGGGTCTCAGGAAAAGATTAACTCCCAGCTGGCAACCCTTAACTCTATAGTCAACTCCTCCATGAGGCTCATTTCTTATGCAGCCGATGAGGTAAGGCTGCAGGCACAGGCGTGGCTTTGAGAAGACATGCCTGGATGCGGTTATGTAACTTTGCTGACCCCTTTAAGGCATCCTTCACCAATACTCCCTTCGATGGTTCAGCTTTGTTTGGACCACAGGTGAAGGATACACTTACCAGGTGTGAGCAGGAAGGCAAGACTCTCTCTGCCGTGGGAGTCCATTTTTCTACTCCCTCTAGACCATACCCTAAAGGTCAGAAGAGTGGAAAAATGTGGTTTCGCAAACCCCAGGGAGTCGTGCCTGACACATGTGATGAGTTTCCATCCAGGGGCAGAGGAGGGAACAACAATAGATGCTGCCCGAGGAGCAGAGGGGGCCCGCAAAATCAGGGTAGCAGGGAATCTTTCTCTGACAAACCCTTTCAGCACCCCTGAGGGGCTGCCTGACTGTCCACCTTCGGCGGCAGTCGGGGGGTATCACTGTACCCAGAAGCCTGGTGACTGCTCACACAGGACAAATGGGTACAATCAATTATATCCGAGGATTACAAAATCCCCTTTGTCCACATCCCTGTACAAACAAGTCCCTTCCAGATGTTCCACCCGGTCTAAGGGAACAAGCAGTTCTAGAAATTTCAAAACTGCTAGAAAAAAGAGCCATCCAGCCAGTCCCAGCAGACCAGCAAGGATCCGGGATTTACTCCAAGTTCTTTTTAGTACCAAAAAAAAACAGGGGACTGGAGACCAATTTTGGATCTCAGCAGGTTAAACAAGTATGTTCAAAGAATGAAGTTCCGGATGGTCACGCTTCAGTCCATTCTACCCTTTTTGGGTCAGGACAATTGGATGTGCTCCCTAGACCTTCAGGATGCATACTACCATATCAGAATGAATAGACGCTCCAGGAGATTTCTCCACTTTCGGCTGGGAGCCAGTCACTATCAATTCAGAGCCCTGCTCTTTGGTCTCACCACAGCCCCCAGGGTGTTCACCCAGTGCATGGCAGTGGTTACGGCTCACCTGAGATGGCGAGGATTCCAGGTGTTTCCATATTTAGACGACTAACTCCTAACTGCTTCCACCAGGCATCAGCTAATCTGAGCCAGGGATTATACCATCCAAGCTTGCTCCGAGCTAGGTGTCTGCATTGTCACCTTGTCAATCTATAACCTTTATAGGCGCCATACTAAATACAAAAGAACTGTCGGCAAAACTTCCATTAGAAAGAGTATTAGACATTCGCCGACATGTTCAAACATTACTACAGTGCAAAAGAATTCAGGCCAAATTTGTACTGAAAACCTTGGGTCTCATGGCAGCAGATATCACATTACTTCCCCTGGCTCGTTTTCACATGCGGATTCTTCAATGGATGCTTTTTACCCAATGGTCCTTTCAACAGCTTCCGATGTCTTACAACATAATAATCACCCAATCATGCAATGACCACCTTTCTTGGTGGATGGTCTCCCCTCAACTTTTTCAGGGCAGACCGTTTGTCCTTCCTCTTCCGGTTGCCACGGTGACGACGGATGCCTCCCTGATCGGGTGGGGGGGCATTTTCATGGCAGGACTGTCCAGGGCACTTGGCAACCACTAGAGTACCACCTGCACATACATGTCTTGGAGATGAGAGCGGTACTTTTAGCATTGCAAGCTCTTCAGGACTCTCTACCTACCGGGACTATTGCAGTTCAGACGGACAATATGTCGGTAGTGTGGTACATCAACAAGCAGGGCAGAACCAGGTCCTATCCCTTATGTTGAGAAGCACTCAGACTCTGGCATTGGGTGATCTCTTCTCAATGGTTTCTGATAGCAATGCACATCCCCGGGAAGTCCAACGTCATAGCGGACAGGCTAAGCAGAGCAATTCTTATGCCTCACGAGTGGTCTCTCAATCAGTCAGTAGCGGACAAAACTTTCCACAGATGGAGTCAACCGTTAAAGATCCCCCTCCTCCGTGGGATTTGAACTTGATATTAACTTCATTGATTCTCCCTCCCTTTGAACCTGTGGCTTCTTGTTCCTTAAAGTTTCTCTCCTGGAAGACTCTCTTCTTAGTAGCCATCACCTCAGCCAGAAGAGTATCGGAACTTCAAGCCCTTTGTATTCATCCTCCTTATCTTATTTTTCACAAAGATAGAGTTTCAGTCAGGACTGATCCTTCCTTTTTACCCAAAATACCCTCAGAGACAAGTCTCAATCAGGCTATTGATCTTCCTGTCTTTTTTCCCAATTATTCAAACAGAGCTGAGCAAAAGTTATACTATTTGGATGTTCACAGGCAATTATGTTTTTATTTGGATAGGACCAAGCAGACAAGAAAATCAGATCAACTCTTCCTGTACTATGCTGAGGGCAAGCAGGGCCTGCCAGTTTCTAAGGTAACCTTGTCCAGGTGGTTGGCCTCTATTATTACCTTGATCTACCAACTGAGACATAAAGAACTCCCTACAAAACCAAAAGCTCATTCCACCAGAGCATTGGCTACGTCGGTAGCTTTTCAGGCTAGACTTCCAATGGAATCTATTTGTGCTGCCGCCACATGGGCCACTCCTCATACCTTCATTTCGCATTACAAGTTGGATGTGGCCTCCAGGAGTCGAGCTGATTTTGGTTCCACTATGCTCAAGAGTCTGTTTCGATGAGCCACCCAGAGCTAAGGTGCTAGGGACACTGTCCCATCCAGCAAGAATGAAGGAGAGATAGACAACTTAACATTAAGAAGTTATGTACCTACCATAAAGTTCCATGTTAGTTGTCTACATCTCGCCTTCTTTCTTGCATCCCACCCTCCATCCCCCTAGCCTGGTTAGGACCGAGAAGAATCCCTTTTGAGGCCTTCTTCCTATGGTTGACTCCTTTTTAGGTTACGTCCTCCTCTGTTTGTAGCACTGTAGGTAAACCTTGTGGTGGGAACTGGTGTTTGTTCCTTGGTGTTAGCTCTACCAAACGAGATCTGGGTATCTGACGCTTAGCATTGTGGGATAAGGGGAGGCCTCGAGCTGGTAAATAGCTCTCGAGCTTTAGTAAAAGGCAGAGTCGGAGCCGAGGATTGGCTCCAAACCTATCCAGCAAGAAAGAAGGTGAGATAAAGACAACTAACATGGAACGTTGTAGTAGGTACATAACTTCTTATTCTCAATCACCTCCACTCCACTTGGATCTGCAATTGCACTCAGCCTCCTCCTGCCATAACTTAGCTTTCTTCTTTTCTCCTTACTAGTTTTACACTAACCTTCCTCCAACTTACTTCTCTTTGTTTTTCCTATCACTTATTCACTCCAACATTTTCTTCTTCTTTTCCTTTTCATCTCTGTTACTCTTATAACCTTGGTGCTCCTACCAGGTGCATACTGTATCTATCCTACCATTATAGCTGAAATTTACACACCAAAATTGCATCTAGTGCACTTGTCAACTGTATTGTATTTCTTCGTATTCTAGCTAATCAACTCTGCTCTGTATATACAATTGTACAATTCTGAACACTGTTCATTCTTTTATGTATTATATTCTATTCATGTTTTTGTGGAGCTTTGTAATTATCACAATAAACTCTCAGTTAACTGGAACTCAAGCTACCAGAACTCTCAAGCAACCAGAAAAAAAATTGAAGAAATACAACAATTTTCATGTGGTGCACTTTCTGTCACCCCGCCCCACACAGAAACATAACTTACATTTTTAGAGTTTTAGAGTTTTAAAAAGGAAGATAGGAATAAATTCCCTCTATCCCTAACCTATGAGAAAATCAAACCAAAGAAATAGTATAGGGTACAGTATTAGGCCTATTTTTAATAGCTCCCAAGCAACCAGAAATTACAAATGTGAAGTTGTTCAATCTCGCCATTCTTTCTTTACTGGTGGGTTCAGAGCTGATCCCAATTGCAAAGCTCGAGATCTTCAAATAGCTTGAGGCCAAGTCCCTATCCCATGATGCACCTGTGAAATACCTCAGATCTAGTTTGCCGCTGCAACAGATTGGAGGTTCTGATTTGGCTCGGGCCAGATAAGCTGTTTTTTTCATTAAACTCTTGTTTAAAAACTTTTTACTAGTTAGAATAAGTAGATATTTAGGATTAAGAAGCACAAAAGTCAGCAAACTATATCCAAAATAGAAGCAGGCTCAACACCCAATAAATCACAGCAATCAATTTATTCGTTTTAGTGCTTTCGTCGGCCTTAAGCCTCAGACTTTAGCAGAAAAACATTTAATGAACTTTGCAGAAGCTTAAATACCCTTCACCTTGTCACATGATAGCCACTCACCTTAATAAATTAATTTAAATACAGTACTAATGATGTTATGTTCTGTTATAAAAAACCTCCCTACTGACAAAACATTTTATTACAATAATATTAAAGTAGTGGTACATGGTAGCCAAACTTTAAAACTCATCCCAATAAATGACACGAATAAATAAATACATTATCTATAAATAAACATGTAAATGTAAATAGTAACATCAACTACTTGTAAAACCTTGACAAATGTACAAAATTTGATGAAAAGCTAATACACTTAGGAATGACAATGAATAGATAAATAAATAAATAAATAAATATGTACATAATATATCTAAATTCCCTAAAGGACAGCACATCTAAGTTACAAATAACAAAATTCCATTCTTGTTGAAATATCAAATCATTAATATTGCTGGTTAATTATGGGAAATAAAAATAAATAATGATTAAATGGTAACATATGAAACTCGGATTTTAATTTAAGATAACTAGAAATAGACAAGGTCTCATTGAGACCTGGGATGGTTGTGACATTAACCCGAAGTTGCCATATCAACTCCCTATATTTCAACCACATATCTCTTGGCCCTCCCCTCATGTCTTTGTCAACAATCTGTTCCAAGCCTGAAAATCTAAAAAAGTGTCCTGTACATTCGAAAACATGCCTAGCCAAGGCATTGGTCAAATTGACTTTTCGTATATCATACATATGTTAATATATCTGCTTATAAAAAGCATTTTTTGTTTTACCAATGTAGAACCTAGCACATTGTTGGCAAATAGCTGTATACACTAAACATTTGGTCGAACAATTATACTTTTATGTCACTTTAACTTCTCCATAACTTTCAATGTGAACTGTATCTGTTTCCATGATGTGGCAGCACTGGGGACAGTGACCACATTTTTTCATACAACCTCCCCCATCTTGATACGTGTTCCTTTCCAGAATATTTTTAATATGCAAACTTCTTTTGTAGACCACCATTGGCTTGTGTCCCATTTTTTCCTTATGTTCATCACTGTCCATTAAAATACATCAATTATTGTTTATGACCTCCTTAATGTCTCTAAAAATGGGACTAAACGTTAAGATCATGGCCCGGTTAAAGCTCATGTCAGCAACCGTGGGGTTCCAGTTACTGACACCACTATTAATATTATGTATACCTGTCATTTGTATATTAGTTCCCAGACAAAGTACCCATCAACTCTTTTCTTAATAACTTCCTGCAGTATGGGTTCAATAAGTACTTCTGGGTACCCCCTTCTTTATAACAAGGCCTTCAATGTCTCAATTACCTCAATAAATTTTGCAAAATTACTGACCATCCTTGCTAACCTCACACACTGCCCCTTCATCAGTGCTTTCTTCTGGTGAAGGGGATGACAACTGTCAAAATGTAAAAGGGTGCTAGAGAAGGTGGGTTGTCTGTAAATGGTCAAGTTAAAACATTTATTAACATTATCCTTTTTAATTTCTAAATCCAAAAAGTGGATTGTGTCATCAGCCGATTCCATAGTAAAGGACAAGAAAGTTGTACTTTCATTCAAAAAATCAAAAAAACTTTCCAAACTGTCTTGTGACCATTCTCAAAATATAAGGATGTCATCCAAAAATGGACCACAGGAGTTTTTTATAACAGAACATAACATCATTAGTACTTTATTTAAATTCATTTATTAAGGGGAGTGGCTATCATGTGACAAGATGAAGGGTATTTAAGCTTCTACAAAGTTTATTAAATGTGTTTCTGATGAAGTCTGAGGCTTAAGGCTGACGAAAGCACTAAAACAATAAATTGGTTGCTGTGATTTATTGGGTGTTGAGCCTGCTTCTATTTTAGATATTTAGGCTTGTTGATAAAGCTCTTATAGCTTCTCATTGTGTTTTCCCTTCCCATTTACTGTTCTTTATAAATTTCTAGTTGGCCTCTTTTAAGCCTAGTTTAGTAATAGTTTTCTCTACTTGGTGTGGTCTGTCTAGCCTTCTGCTTTTTATAGATAGGCTTAGTACAGTAAACCTTAGATAATCTAGATAAGGTTATTGTTTTTTTTTTTATTTTTCAGCATGCTGTGTGTTATTTAGTGACCTTTGTCACATTTCTTGTATAGTTATAGTCAATTAGATTTGCTGTGTGGTCTGTCTAGATCAGGCTTAGTTCTTTATTACTGTTACAATTTACAATAAACATTATATAATTTAGATAAGGTTGTTGTTTCTCAGCAGCTATCTCTTTTTTTTGCATAGTATGCTTGTGGAATTTCACATTTATACTTGTTATATTGTGTGTGTGTGTGTGTGTGTGTGTGTGTGTGTGTGTGTGTGTGTGTGTGTGATTTAGCCTGCTTTTATTTAAGGCTTGTGTGAGATTTACAATTGTGTGATTTAGTCTGAAATTATTCCAGGCTTCTGTGAAAAAATAACTGTTGTAGTTGTTTATGGTAACAGTAATTTTTTTCTAACATTATTATCGTTGACCAGGATAAGCAGCCCAAGTCTGGCCAAAAAATGTCTGTTACAGACAGCCATGTTAATTTTGTTTACTGTCTGGGGGCTCTGCATTTGCAAGACAGTTGTGCCATTTGTCATTCCTTCTCCTCTACGGTCCTGCAGGAAAGGAAGAGGAAACTAATCGATAGAGGTTTGTTGAAGCCTTTGTTTCAGGAAGCTTTGAGTGACCAGGATGGATCCAGCAGGTCTTCAAAGTCTTCCAAGACATTGGATGCCAGGAAATCTAAGAAGTCTTCAACTTCGGCTCCACTGCCTTCAGAGCAGACAAGTCTTTACTTTTCAGAGCCGGTCCCCAGTCTTGGATCTGGTGTCCAAAGTGCCGAAGAGTCCTATTCTCCAGTCGGTATCACCTTCATTAAGATCCTCTTGATCATCTATCAGCCTGTCAGATCTGGGCATGTATCGTGTGGTACAAAAGCTGTTATTGGCACTGGCATTAGCTAAAATGTTATCAGCTTCAACCCAAATGGCTTCGGAGCTGAAGACCATTGCACCGACTCTAACGATTCCTCCACTGAGCCATGCTGGGCCTTCTGAGCCAGAGGAGGCAGACCTGATGTTAGTGGAACCCTCGGAGCCAACGCCTGCTCCAGTGTCTTTGGCTCTGTGTACTCTCATATCCTCGGAGCCCATCGAGGACTTTAGGAGACGACACTCTCTAGTCGGGTTTGAGGAGGATAGTTGGACCAACTTGTCGGTTCCAACTTTGCCTCTCGGGGCCTTGGTTCAGATGAGCTCGGCTCCTGCCTCGGGCTTGGAGCCCACCGTCTCAGTGCCAGGCATGTTGATGGTTTCTTCACAGCCGTCGGCTCCCTCGCATCGAAGCAGAGGTGCTTTCTAGGCCATGAGGAGAGTCATGTCCCATAGGACATCCTCAACCTTGGATCTTTCTTCCTCCTCCACTAGAGTGCCTGTGTCGGCTTCTGCATTGCACGTCCTCAACAAGCGTAGAGACCCAGAGCCTCAGGAAGTCCCACTGGGTGGCCCCTGCTCTTCTGAGACCTCACCAGAACCTCTCACTGATGAGGTTCCCAGGAAGAGATTGCATAAGCAGAAACACCTTGACTCCCTACAGGAGTCTCTTAACATTGCATACTGACTTAGATGAGTCAGAAGGGTCTCCATGGTCCCCCTCTGAGGCTATCTCCTTCACTGAGATACTTGAGATCCTTAAGCAGACGGATGACTGGCAGTCCAAAAACCCTAATGAGGATGAGTCAGTTCTCCTGAAGGCTTTCAGGTCTCAGCCCTCTACCTCCTGGGTGAATCCGCCCTTCGATGAACTGATTCAGCTGGTCTCACGAAGGGCATGGGAGTCTCCGAATACCATGAAACCTGTCCCTAGAAGGCCTAACAAATTCATTTCTGCCCCTCTTGACAAATCATTTTTGACAAAAGGTGTGCCAGTTGATGCCATGATGGAGGCGGCAGACACGAAAAAGGAAATATCTGAGACTTCCTTGTGTATCCATCCTCCTAACAGAGAGTCTAGAATTATGGATAGATATGGGAAGTGCATGTTTAGTTCAGCGACCTTTGCTCTCCATTCGCTGAACTTTTTAACCCATTTTACTAGGTTGCAAAGAGATCTCCTTAAGGAGTTGGGAGATACTCTTCAGAGTACAGTAGCTGCAGGAGCTTCTGACAAAGTTGCTGCCCAGCTTGCTACCCTAAATTCTATTGTCATCTGATCCATGCACCTCATCTCTTATGCAGCTGATGGAATGAGTAGGGCAGCAGGTGCAGGAGTCGCTCTTAGGAGACATTCCTGGATGCGCTTGTGTTCCTTCGTGGAGCCATTTAAGTCTTCCTTCATGAACACTCCCTTTGATGGCTCATCCCTTTTCGGGCCTAAAGTGAAGGACACCTTAACCAGGTGTGAACAGGATGGAAAGACTGTCTGTAGTCGGGGTCCATTTTTCCACCGCTACCCGACCCTACCCTAAAGGTCAAAGGGGAGGAAAAATGTGGTTCCAAAAAGCCCAAGGAGCCTTTCAGGTCACATGTGGTGAACCCCCCCCTCCAGGGGTAGAGAAGGGGGCAATAGTGGAAGACACCACCCTCGCAGCAGAGGGGGTTCACAACACCAGGGTGACAGAGATCACTTCTCTGGAAAGCCCTACCAGCACTCCTGAGAGGAGGCCCGACTGTCCTGCTCTCGAGGCAGTCGGGGGTTGCTTATCTTTGTACCCAGACGCCTGGATCAAAATAACAAAAGACAGCTGGGTACAAAGTATCATTTCCAGAGAGTAATTCATTCCATTCGTCACCTCACCCCTAATCATAAGAAAAATCCTGGACATTCCACCCAGTTACAGGGAACAGGCAACAATAGTGGTCCAAACGTTGCTAAGAAAAAGAGTCATCCAACCAGTCCCAGCAGACCAGACAGGATCCGGAACTTACTCAAGATTCTTTTTGGTTCCAAAGAAGATGGGGGACTGGAGACCCATATTGGACCTCAGCAGACTGAATCAATACGTAAAGAAAGAGAAGTTTTGGATGGTCATGCTTCAGTCTATACTTCCCTTCTTAGGGAAAGACAATTGGATGTGCTCGTTAGATCTCAAGGATGCGTACTACCACATAAAAATGGCCAGACCATCCATAGATCACCTGCGCTTCCGGCTGGGAGCCAATCATTAACAGTCTCAAGCTCTGCCATTTGATCTCACTACAGCCCCCAGAGTGTTCACCAAATGCATGGCAGTGGTCACGGCTCACCTGAGGCAGCTAGGATTCCAGGTGTTTCTGTACCTAGATGACTGGCTCCTTACCGCTACCAACAGGCATCAACTCATTCAGGTCAGGGAATCCAGTCTGTCACTCTGCAATCATCTGGGCATTACAATCAACTCAGAAAAATTTGCCTTGTTGCCATCGCAGCATATCGTTTTTATCGGGGGAGAGCTGGACACCACCACCATCACACTAAGGCTTCCAATAGAAAGAGTCTCTCTTCTTTGTCAACATGTCAGCATTCTGATATCAAAAGACAAAGCACCAGCTTCGGACATTCTGAAAGTATTAGGCATAGGATGCCCATTTGTGCTACCTCCTACAGTGGCCACAGTGACCACAGATGCTTCCTTGATAGGGTGGGAGGGCATTTTCAGGGAAAGACAGCCCAAGGCACATGGACCAATCAAGAGACACATCTGCATGTCAATGTCTTGGAGATGAGAGCAGTACTTTTGGAACTGCATTACTTTCCAGGACTCTCTTCCTCTGGGTAAGATTGTGATTCAGACAGACAACATGTTGGTGGTCTGGTATTTGAACAAACAAGGAGAAACCAGGTCCTACCCACGTTGTCGCAAGGCTCTCAGAGTATGGCAGTGGGCTGTTTCCACCTAGCGCTTTCTGTTGGCAACTCACATCCGAGGGAAATCCAACATGATAGCAGACAAGCTGAGCAGGGCAATCTTGTTGCCCCATGAGTGGTCCCTCAAGAAAGAAATAGCGGACAGGATATTCTCCAGGTGGGGCAAACCTTGCTGCGACCTTTTTTCCAGTCACATGAACACGAAATGCAGAAGCTACTTTGCCTTGAGTCCCCCTCTGGGAGAAGCCTCAAGGGATGCACTCATTCATGATTGGCCTCCGGATCTCCTCCATGCATTTCCATCAATCCTGTTGATACCCAAGGTTCTACAGAAAGTAAAAGCCCTAGGAAGGACCATCATTCTAATAGCCCTTCATTGGCCTCATCAGATTTGGTTCCCCTTCCATCAACTTTATCTTTTGGAGTATCCTTGGATTCTGGAACCAATTCCAGACCTTCTGTTGCACTCGTCAGGGGATCTTCATCCCTCTCTGCAGTCCCTGATGCCCACAGCTTGGCTGCTCCAGTTCCCATCATAGCCAGGTTTCATAACTTTTCAATGAGATAAAACAGATCCTTTTGTCTTCTCATAAATCTTCTACTAGGAAGCCATACCTTAGTAAATGGAAAAAATGTTCTATATGGGCCTCTGAAAATAATATTGATCCTTGCCAAGCCCCTATGGCCTCCATCATAGAGTTCTTGCCTATGATCTTCAACAAAGGAGCTGCAGCAGCAACATGATCCTTGCCAAGCCCCTATGGCCTCCATCTTAGAGTTCTTGACTATGATCTTCAACAAAGGAGCTGCAGCAGCAACAGTTCGGGTTCAATTGGCTGCTATTTCTAATTTTCATCTTGGATTTGAAGGATTGAATATCATGTTTCACAAGTTATCCAAAGCCTTTCTCAAAAGGACTTTTGATACTAGACCACCTGTGAAATCTCCCTATTCTCCATGGAATCTAAATTTTATGATCTCCCGCATAATTCTTCCCCCTTTTGAACCATCTTCATCTTGTGATCTCAATTTTTTGTCCTGGAAGACCATCTTTTTGGTAGCTATTACTTCTGCTGGCAGAGTGTCAGAGCTTCAGGCTTTATCCATCAAGCCTCCCTATTTGATATTTCATGTTGACAAAGTATCACTCAGAACAAATCCCTCATTCTTGCCCAAAGTTTGCACTGAAACCAATCTCAACCAAGTTATTGATTTGCCAGTATTCTTCCCCAATCATTCTAACAATTTAGAGTATATGCTGCATAACTAGATGTTCACAGACAGCTCAGATTTTATTTGGATAGATCAAAAGATTTCAGGAAATCAGACCAGATTTTTGTTTCATTTTCTGACTCCAGGAAGGGGAGACCAGTGTTTAAAACAACTCTGTCTAAATGGTTATCTGATTTTATCACCTTTGCCTATTCAGCTGCCAATATGCCTTTGCAACAGAAGATTAAAGCTCACTCAACCAGAGCAGTTTCTACATCTTCTGCCTTTTCTGCCAGACTTCCCATTGATAGCATTTGTGCAGCAGCCACTTGGTCAAAACCTCATACCTTTATCACTCATTACAAAGTTGACAAGGCCTCCAGGGACAGGACCTCCTTTGAATCCACAGTCCTGAGAAATATACTCCTGTGAGCCACCTGAGATTGATGGTGTTTGGTCGCTACCCATCAGTAAAGAATGAATGGGGAGATTGAACAACTTCACATGAAGAAGTTATGTACTTACCATAACATTCCATGTGAGTTGTTCATCTTGCCTTAATTCTTACATCCCTCCCTCCTACCCCCTCCTGAGCTGATAGATGACTGAGATACTGGTTCCATCCTGGTTACTCAAACCTTTTATTCCTTTCTCTGGGAGTGAAAGAATGACGTGGTATTTGTATATGCAGCAAACAAGATCTGAGGTAATTCACAAGTGCATCATGGGATATGGACTTGGCCTCGAGCTATTTGAAGACCTCGAGCTTTGCAATTGGCCGTATCAGAGCCAAGGGATCGGCTCTGAACCCATCAGTAAAGAATGAAGGTGAGATGAACAACTCACATGGAATGTTAAGGTAAGTACATAACTTCTTTTTATCTGGCATCTACCAATCCCCATGGGTGCCAGTTAACTGAGAGTTTACTGTATATTTTAATCATGTTTTTGGAGTTCTTCTCCCTGGGCCTCCACTGAAAATTGGCTCTGCTTGGCCCAGTGCACCATCCTGGTAAACATATGTCATTAAATAAATAAATAAATAAACCTTTTAAGGTATTAATTTCTTATTCTAAGTCTAACTTTTTCTTGTTTGAAATGATGTCAACAATATGCTTGTGATAATACTTATCATTTGATTCTAAAAGACTTGCTCACAGTGTAAGTCACTTACATCTAGAGCAGGTCTTTTGGAATCTGGCCCCCAGTGGAAGCCTGCGTTTACCTGGACTTTAGACCGAAGTAAGTCACTTACACTGAGAGCAAGTCTTTTAGAATTTGGCCATTATATTGCGAATTGTGTGAAAAATGTGTGATAATATTTCACAAAGAAGCTGGATCACACATATTAACATATAAAAACAAACCCTCACAAACCTGGGTGCCAAGTTTCTAGTCTATGTAGAAACTAAACTAACTACATAACCCTAAAGAGAATTATATATGTCCAAGAGAGGGACGGGTTAAGTTGCAGGTACATATAGGGTTGTTATGGAGATACAGTATCAGGTCATGTTTGAAGTTGGAAAGGGAGGTATGGTTTTTGATTTGGAGTGGAAGATTGTTCCAAATAAGGGAAATGGAGTGTTTATAGAGTAATTTACCTATGTTATTATTGGGTTTATAGACTTGTAGGTAGTGTTTATCGGAACTGTGCAGGGAATGGGAAGGGGTGTACCAGGAAATCTGGTTGGACAGACATGGACATTCAGAGTTAGAATTAAGAATTGTAAAAGCTTGGATTAGCTGACTTTTGGCCAGAAGGTGTGGGAGTTCAAACCAATGTAGTTTTATGAGTGCTGTGCAGTGATGGGATTTATAGGAGCTGCTGGTGACAAATCTAGCAATTTTGTTGTACGTTTGGTCAAGCTTTGCCAGCAGGTTATTTTGTAGATTAGAAAATAGAGGGGAGCCATAGAGGAGGGTAGGGAGGAGATAGGATTGGGCTAGCAACAGTTTCGAGTTGGGGGCCAGGAATTTGTTATTTCTGTAAAGCAGGCCTAGTTTTTGGTGTGTTTTCTTTATGGAATGAAGTATGTGGAGGTCTAGTTTGAGCTGGTCATCTAGGATGACACCCAGGAGCTTAGTGTGTGAGTCTGGTCTTATGATGGTGCCATTTAGAGAGGATAAGAGAAAGCTGGATTTGTGTTGGGCTAGAGTTTTAGGCAGGAATAATAAGAGCTTAGTTTTAGAGGGGGTTCAGGATGAGTTGATTGTTGGTGAGCCACTTCTCAACATAATGAAATCAAGTTTGGGTGGAATGGTGGAGGTTGTTGATAGAGTCAGAAATGGAGATCAGAGTTGAATCATCTGTGTACTGAATGATAGAGGAGAGGTTACAGGCAGTGTGTAGGTCATTGATGAAGAGATTGAAAAGGAGGGGACCGATAATTGAGCTTTGAGGAACTGCCAGAAAGGGAGAGAAGGAATTTAGCCATTTAACTGCTTGTAGGTGATAGGACAGTTAACTTGAGAACCAATTAAGAGTGGGGATGGAAATGTTCAGCTGAGAAAGTTTATGAAGTAAAAGGTTGTGAGAGACAGTATCAGAAGCCTTTGAGAGATCTAAGAAAAGGCAGGACACAAGTTTGTTATTGTCTCTGGCCTCAGCTACTGTATGTGAGAAGGATAAGAGTGCAGTGTTAGCACTGTGTTTGGGTCTGAATAACTTCTGCCATTATACTTAACTTTTCTTAGCTTTGCAACAGTTTATATGTTGGTTAAAGGTGTATATTAAAATAGTTTCCAATATAATATAAAACATAAGTGCCTGAGTATAATTATTTCTTAAGGAACTGCTAGGATAAGTCCATTGCTGTCATGATCCCTTTCTAAACTGTGCCATCAAATTTCCCAAATGTTTTCCCTCACTGTGCAGCATCTCAGCTTCTATACAAATTATCTCTTATTTGTACCCATGAAATATGAAATTCTGTACAGAATATAAACTCAATGTCTGGTAAATTAGCAATGAAAAATGACACCAAATGTAAGTGAACATAAGTAAGTCCAAAATTAGCAACTAAATATTAATAAAATGATTGTCTATCCTAATCTCCTATAAAACAAAAAGAAATGAGTAGCACAAGCAACTGTTCTTAGAAACATCATGAACATTTAATTATACCATATTGAAACTCTAACACTGCAAAGTTTTAATTGCTGTAATTACAATCAGGCTACAAGTCAATTTCCTGTTTTCCATAGGTTTTAGATGTATTAACATTGCTATAATCACAAGTCTTCTTACAAAATTAATTCAGAAATTTCATTTTTCTTCTTTCTGCTTATTTCTCTTCTTTCTTCTTTTTTGACCCCTTTCTTTCCCTTCTGTTTGCATAACAGTTAACAAGTTTCTTGTGAAAGAACAGAAAGTTGTACTCGGTAGTTAATATGACCTTAAGAGTAAATTTATTGGTGTTATTTTTTTCTTAAATTTCAATTTATTAATACAGAAACTTGGAGACTTTAGGCCTATGATTTATTTATTTTTTTTTTTGGTTAGAAACCTTTGAGGTCTTTCTAATTCTTTAATATGTTTAGCAGATAAATTCCAAAGGGAGCGTTGTACTTGATATTTGACCTGACCAATGCTGAGTGTAAGGGAATGATTACCTCCTTAGACCTAAATAGTATCCCTTTGACAGTTAGATGGGCTAGATGAAAGGATTTCTCAACAATCATTGTTATATGATGGTCAGTGTAAGGGTGCTGTGAACCAAATTACATAGGTCCCTAAGTACTTAAGCCCATTTTTTAGCAGAATTCTGTTTTTATTCATGTTGGACTAAATTATCTCATCTTTAAGGACTAACTAACTATTATTAAGTAAAATACATCTCTCTCTCTCTCTCAGGTAACATAGCTTGCACAGGTGTTAGGATGTGTTTTTCATAAATCACATATTGGAAGGATTGTCAAGTCAGTGCGAATGAAAAGATGTTGTGGACAAATACCTACATATATGGAGAAAAAATGGCTCATATAAATTTAGACAGCCTTGAGTCCACATGTCAAGACAATGCTGGAACATATTACAAGTGTTAGAATGTATAGATCTCTGAATTCAAGTGCTGATGATCTAGAGGAATTCATATATTTCTTGCATAAAATACAAGAGAGAAAAATAGCTGGAGACTTAGATTTACCAGAAACAGGCTGTAATAACCTTGATTCTACAGCATTTCTAAGTAAATTATTTAGAAAGAATATTCATGAACAGCAATTGCTTCAGATTACAAACAAGCCTACCAGGGAATGTAATGTAATGGATATTGTTTGTGTTGCTAAAGAGATGATTGTTATTGCTTGTCCGTCTTTACCACATTTGCTGTTCAGTGATCATGGGGTTATAAAGCTTAAATTACTGCTAGATAAGTCTGTCAAACTTAAATCTAAACCAAGGCAGAGAAGATTAATTATAGAATATATGGAAGCAAAACAGTCACTATGTAAAACTAATTGTAGAGTGATGCACTGAGAAGATGGCAGAAGGAATGTGGCAAGTTTTATAAGAGAATTGTTCAACTGTCAAAAGCAAAAGGTTAAATATTAGGATCTAGGCACGTAAGGAGGATATACTCTAGAAGAACAAGATATTTAAGTAAATGAAAGGCAAAAATATATAAGAAATGGAAATGAGGTCAAACCATAACTGAAAGAAAATTGAAATAAACTAAGTAGACAAACAAATTAAACATATAGATAAGACAAGATCAGGAAGGGTTTGCAGAAAATTTATATAAAGATAATGAGCATAATAGTCAAATGTTTTATAGACATATTAGACATGTTAGGAATAAAGATATACAAATCAGTAAACTGTGCACAGATTCTAAAATTTATTCTCGAGCACAAAAGATTGTAGGTATGTTTATAAAATCTTACCAAAACAGTTTGGGTCCACAGATTTGGATATCATTTGTACTAGTAACATCCAAGTAATTTATATTGAAAAAAGCAATATGCAAACTGGACCCAAACGAATCAGAGGGAGGCAACAAAATTAGTTATAGCGAGAACACTTCATTGTGAATGCACAGTACCATTATATATGTTATACACTAGGTCATTTAAGTATGGTGAGATTCCTCAGGAATGGAGACATGCACTTGTTAAACCAAACTTTAAAGAAAATGGGAATAGGACAAACCCAGAGTCATATAGACTCGTACGTTTACTTTGTTATGGTGGAAACATAAACGTAAAATAAAAATAAAAACATGGGAGAAAGGATTATTTTGAATAAATTATTCTCAGAATTGGGAAAGTTGGGACTTGCAACCTTATATCAGCATACATATGTGGAAACTAGATATCCAACTACCTGTAACATGATCTTTTATGTGGTATTATAATAGCTATAAATGAAAAATTGTACTGTGATGTAATTTATATAGATTTATATTCAGCTTTTGATAGACTATTACAGAAAATACACATCAATGAATTAGAATAAGTAGATATTTATAATCTTGATAAGAATGCTACTTGTGTGGCTTACAAAAAGATTGTGACAAATATTGTGTAGCGGTTGGACAGGTGAAAGTCTTGGTTACAGTCAGGGTGTCCCCCAGGGTACTGTCCTATGCCCATACTTGTTTAGGTTCTATCTTTCTGATCTATCTTTTTTCCTAAGGCATTCCATAGTCTGTGTGCAGATGACTTGAACATGGGAAATCTGACTAAATCTGTAACAGGTAGGGCATGCCTACAAAAGAACTGGACTAAATTGACCATTTGGGCACATAAGAATAATATGCTGATAAGTACATCAGAAACAAAACATGTGAGAGTTGAGACATGTAGACTGAAGGGGGAATGTGTAATATAGCACACTGTGATTGAAGCTGTGAATTCTTTTAAGGACCTAGGTATATGGGTAGACCCACCACTGAGTTTTTTTATGATCATTTCAACCTATTAGTTAATGATAGTTATAAAACTATAAGCTGTATAAAAAGAACTATAACATCTAGAAAATCAGAAATGATGAAATCATTGTTTTTGAGTTACATTATATCCAAACAAAAGTATGGAATAATAACATGACAACTTTATAAGAAAACTAGCATGAGTAATTTGTGAAGAATACAGCAAAAATATATGAAGGACATCCATACATGTGAAAGTTTAAATTATTATGAAAGATTAAAATATCTGAACTTGCACAGTACGTTGTACAGATATTTAAGAGGAGGCCATATTTAAATATATTTGGTGACAACTACCTCTGAGAATGTCTGGGGTTATCAAGGAGTAGAGAATCATCAGACAACCTGTGTAGGAAATTACGTAGGCATGAAAGATGTACTAATTGCATCTCTGACAGAGTAGCTAATGCCTGGAATAGACTATTAAATTATATGAAAGCAAGCACTAGTTTAGCTGAACTACTTGGATGCATTATGTGGGATGACTGTTTTTTCTGTATACTAGCTTGCAAGAAAGGTACTATTTCCCACATCTGAAATGTACATATATGTATGTACATATATAGGCATTTCTAGAAGCCAGATATGTAATAAAGATAATGCTGAAATATTGAAACATCAGTTTATAATGTTTTACTTTGTATATAGTTTACATATAATTATTGTATTTCATTTCTATGTCTGTTGGATAGTTTGTGATGCAGGATTGCATTTGATATTAGATGTTCAGTTTGGCTTATTTTAACTGATGCCTATCAATATGTATTTATGTGGATTTGGAACTATTGCTGAAAGTTCTGCCTGCATAAAACAATGCCTCAGCTGGTCTGTGTATCAAAATTCTATCTCAGATTGTTTGATCCCAAAGTATTTTATTGACATATTTATCTTGTAAACAGTTCTGCAATTTCTTCTGTACAGCTTAATATCTGTCATACAAATTAAATAAGATTTTGGTTCAGCTGCAAGCTTCTTCAGCTTCAAGCTGTAGACTTTCTTATTGATTATGAGTTCTTACTTTGTTTCCAGGGTTTACATCTAATGTTCATCTGCAGTTGCTATCCCAGTAGAATTTCTTTATCTACTAAGTTCATTCCAGTATTTTCTTTATGTTAATTTACAGACATCAGTTATGCAACTGAAGTAGACAACCTACTTTTCGTCACTCTATTCATCAGTGGTTGAATTCATAAGAGGATGAATCCTAGCAGTGTAATATTCCTATATTTCTAAACAATCCTTGTAGCTTCTTTTCTAGGAAAGTGTTCAATATGGGGATAACTCTCTTCATTTATTCACTGGACTGGTAGATAGTATGGACTTTACATTGTATTACTGAGTTTTCAATTTTGATTCCCTGACTTGCATGTTGTGTACCATTCTCAGATGTGATATCACCAGGCATCCTATATGTCAAAAATATGTACTTAAATGCATTAATTACAATTTTACTTGGTAAGCTTGATTATTTCTGGGATATTGGCATAATAATCCATAATTATGAGATACATTTATTCCTTTAATTGGAAAAAAATATATATCCAGTCTGATTCAAATATAATTTGGAGGTAGGTGTGCTGGCATCTCTTTTTGGATTGTTATTACTGCGTGCATGTCAAATAGTACACCACTCATCACTTACCTTATATTTTACTCCTGGCCTAAGATTTGCATATCTTGCTCTTTAATTTCCTTTTTACTATCTCAGATATGATTAGTGTAGCATCTCTAGCATTTGATTTTTCAGTTCATTCGAATTTTTGTTCTGTCTGCTTTGAACATAAGCCTTGGGCATAACTCATTTCTTTCTAAAAATTAAAGAAAAATATGAATCAAATTAAAGAAAAATATGAATCTGTTTTCTTACTAATGATTTTTCCCTTTATCTGTGTAACATTTTGGTAACTACATTTCTAGCACTGCTCTGATTTAGTTTAACTTTTTTTCTGTTATTGGCAAATGTGGTATTACCTGAAGAGTCACTAGTTCTTCTCCAATTTTTCTGTTCTGTACATTCTTCTCACTGAATCATCTATGTGTAGTAGTTTCTTCCCTGGTCTGTGTATCACTTTCAGATCATTTTTAAGCAGATTCTGCACTCTTAGAGCTGCCTAGAAGAAGGAGGTTTTTGAACTTGCTTCCCAGGGGATTGTGGTTTGTTACTTATATACATGGAATTTTTTGTATTGATACAGTACTACTTCTCTTTTTCTTTCTGAGCATATATCTTTTTCTGCCTCGGTTTGCTCTTGAACATAAGTAACTAGTTTAGTCTGTTGAGGAAGAAGAAATTCCTAACTTATTCTGAATGGTATACACTTGCAACAGAAATGCCTGTTTGCATCTTAGTAGTTTAATTATGTCTATGTAGTCTTTCTTTAACATTCCAAATGTTTTCCTGCTAATAGTACATTTCCCAGGTTCTTTCTTTTTCTAAAGGCATTCTTAAAGGCATACTCTGTACAAACTTTGCAAGATACTACCACATTCTTTGACATTTTTGTAATGCCTGCTTGTTTTGAGTCCTTCTCATAGCCACAGTTCCTCTGGTCATTTCTTTATTATGTTTCAATCCCTCTGATGATAGAATATGACATATATTTTAGACTTGTCTCTCCTATTTCACATTTGCACTTATTTAATTTGAATCTGTGCTACATTAACCAGTTTAGAAACTGTATCAGTCTTATGTCATACTTTTTTTTGTCCAACCCACACTATTAGATCATCCATTATATTTTCAGCACCTTCCAATCACTCAGTTATTTGGCTATCAGCTCTTTGGAGCACCACTGGCACTGTAGAAGTATTAAATGGCAATCTAATTAATTGTACCTTCCTATTGGAACAGTAAACATACAGTTTGGAACTTTGTGCATCTGTTTTATAGGTTTGCAGTGAGCCTTTCTCAAATCAGAACCTCCAGTAGTCACAAAAGATATCCCCATAAGGAAAATGTATATACTACACTGTGACTAAAGTGACACACACACACACACACACACACACACACACACACACACACACACACACACACACACACACACACACACACACACACACACACACACACACACACACACACACACACACACACACACACACACACACACACACACACACACACAGACAAACAGAGTTTAGAATGTCTTTCCCCCCTTGATTGTCATACCTAATGTCAAAATTGGCTTCCAGATCTAATCAGATAAAGCATAAATGTCACAATAAGATCATATCTAAACCGAGTAATTTAAATCTCCTAAACCTCAAACTTTATATTCTGACACTAGAGTACAAATGTGGGTGCTGTGGATGATACCCAGATATCAAATTCCCTATTAGTAACAACCCCTAAATGTGACCCAGATGACCTAGTTCTAGCTAGTGACCTAGGTGGTAGAGGAGCTGACTGGGGAACAGGAGGAATGAAGAGGCCATAGCTGTTTATTTCTTTTGGGGTGGCAGAAGAGAGGTAATGTGCTCAGGGGCATGTGTAGGTTAGAACTGCTAGTGGTAATATGAGCTGTTATACAGTTGGATCAAGCTGAATGGTGGCATCTCCATTTATGCAGGGGAAGCTGTCAGAGACCCTAGTATCCCTTTCCCCTTGTGGCACATTCCAAGCATGTAAGAAAATGGCAAGTTTAAGTAAAAATCCTCAGCTAAGTCTGCAGTATGATAGCAGATTGGTTCCTCCACTTCCTTCTTGGAGTGGTGGTACCTTACATCTTAGAGTAACCTTCAGGCATGTACAGTAACTGGATCACAGAGCTTTAAGTTTTCTGTTTTTCAAAATATTGCAGGGAGTAGTTACTAAAACTATTTATTGTAATGTGAGCTAAGATGCCAACTTGACTGAATGACAGTACTTCTTTCAGGCAATACTTATAAAGCATGAGGACCCCTAAGTCTGAAAAACAGCTGTATGAACATTTTTTAGGAATTGCATAGGTGTTCATACCCAATACTTGCATAGATAGACCTTTGTAATCATCTGCTTTTCCCCACCAGCAGCCATTTCATCCCGTCAACGTTAACTATTGTTACATTATGATAGTTTGCCTTTTCTGTTCCAGTTCATGAAAGCAGTTTTAGCTCCCCCCCTCCAATTTCTTTAGCTTCCCTTCTGTTCTTTTTCACTGGATACTGACTGGTTACTCAGAGCTATGTCCTTTCAGACCCTAGATATGGGATGCTATGCCCCAACCACTGTAAGCCATTTTAACAATAAGGTCAACACTAAGGACAGCCCTCCTGAGCACTCCTTGCAAACTATCCCTTCTTCATCTAGTTATCTGTGCCCCTCAGCACAACTCCCTATCCAACTCTGTACTTAATTTTTTTCCATAACCCTGACAAGACTTTTCCACCCTGATAATAAGCATCATGACACTTGTACCTCAAAACTACAGAGTCTTCTACCAGAGTATGTTAGTCTCTTCCCTAACATTTGCACCAATCACTGTAGCTGTTAAGGTTTTACCTTCTTTCAGTAGTGATATCACTCTTCTGTTCTTTGCTTAGCAAAACGACCTAAATGAACTTGTTCCCCATTAGTGCGAATAGCCTTTTCCATTTGTAATACCTGCTGAAAATGCCTCTGTTCCAGTCATTTACTCTTCTTTGACTTTTCTTTTTTTCCTCAATAATCTTTATTAATTTTTCAGTAAAAACACACATAAAAAGAAAACATATATCACAGATTAACAAAGTAAACAAATTGAAGTAAGACAACTCTGTTTTTATAATAATATGGTTAAGGTATACCACCAGCAAGTTACATCAGCATAAAAATAAATAAATAAATAAAAAGAGAACTATTTATAATAGTACTATTTGCCATAAGAACAAGGAAATCATAAGGGGAATAAATAAAAGAGATCCAAGGATTTTAACTAGACCCCCAGATGTATCTGTGATGTATGATATATTTAGTTCAATATAAAGTCAAAAAGAATACCCCGATATTCCATAAGGCGTTTATAGTCTTCAGTATTTGACTTAAGAAACTTGTGGGATGTTAAATATTCAATTGCCATTGTTTTAAACCCTTTTCAGCTATATATGGATCTGTCCTTCCAGTTTAATGTGATATATAGTTTAACTAATGTAAACAAAGTGATTAAGATGTGGGTATGTAATTTCGTTATTCCAGGTGGGACTATGTGTAGTATAGCAAACCCCCATGATAAGGTAGATTTTTCATAGCCCATCTTGAGAAGTTTGTCTCTCAGAGAGCACCATGGTTTATAAGCACACTTGCAGCTCCAGAAAATGTGTAGGAGATCCGCTTTTTGATTGTCACAGTAAGAGCAGAAAGGTGAGAACATTGGGTTAAATTTATTTTGGCCACAGGCATTATGTATACATTGTTAAGTATCATAAATTGGGCATAGTTAAGTCTTTCAAAAGGTATTGTTTTGGAAAAAAAATTATTGAGTGGATAATTACTTCATTAGATATAGATGCTTTAAGGTCAGACCAGTATTTAGAAAACAAAGCTTTGTTTTGATATCTAATAAGAGTTAATTACTTTGTATGTGCTTGATATAATATTTTTCTTCATAAGAAACAGATTCCAGAGACTTTTGCAGATATTAATTTCAGACTCTAGATTAGGGTAGGTTAGTGTACTGGAACAGACTTCTCTAATTTGTCTTAATATAATAGAATAGCTCTTAGGAAGATTAAGTGACACTCGCAGGTCTGCGTACGATTGGTTTCTATAGGGATAGAGGTCTAAAATCCTATATTCCTTTAGCAAGGGGGAATAATTTAGATTTATCATTGAATTATTGATTTTTAAATTAGGGTTAAGGTGTATAGGTTGTAATGTACGAAAAGCATTAGTTAAATTCAGTGATTTAATAAGATTTTGAAAGATTGTTATATTATTTCTTAAGAACCATGAATTTTAGATTTTTCAGATTTGTTTTATCCAGGAAAGGGAGAGCTTTGGGATTAAAATTAAGTGATTTAATATATTTATGGTAGAGTTCTATCCATGGAGGTGACCATTGTATCCTCTTAAGATTGTGCTCTGTTATTAATAGAAGACTATTGATGTTGATAACATCATAATAAAGTTTAAAATCAGGGAGATTTAGTCCACCTTTGTCTTTAGGGATTATAAGCTTTTGTTAGGAGATTCTAATTGATTTAGGAGACCAGACAAATTTAGCTAAGAATGAATGAAGATTTTTTAAAGGAATTATTATGTATTATTGTCTGTGTAGTTGCAAATCTATATAATAAACTAGGTAATATGTTTGTTTTTATGATTGTTACTTTAGACAGAAAGGGAAGTTGGAGTTTACACCATCTAATACAGTCTTGTTGTATAGTTGACCAGAGATTTGTAATGTTATTTGAAGTATCCATCTTTGGTTTTCTTGAAATAGGATTCCTAAATATTTCAAGGAGGGAGATACTTTAATTTTAGTTGATTGGGGATAAAGAGACACCAAATTAGGTGACTTAATCAGGAAAATTGTAGGTTTATCTGGGTTTAGTTTATAATTAGAGAATCTCGAAAAGGTATTAATTGAACTAGGAATTTTTGGTATATCTTAGCCTGGCATTGCAAAGTATATATTTAGATCATCTCCAAAGGCTGATAGAGGAATTCTCATTTTAAACAACGTTGGTAGTTGATGAAAAGTTTTTTTGCGTAATAAGTAAGAGTAATAGTTCAGTGTACATGTTGAAAAGATACAGGGAGAGGGGACATCCTTAATGTGTATGGGTTTTGATATTAATCTTATTAGAGGTAATTTTATTTATATATAAAGAGGTATAAGCATTAGTATATAGTGTTTTGACGGTATGTATAAAAGTTGGAGGGAGACCAATGTAAGGTAGCACAAGGAGCAAGAAGTTTAAATTAAGTCTGTCAAAAGGCTTTAGAAGCATCTGCAGCTAATGCACAAGCAGGGCTATGGCTTAAGTTGGCTAGTTTTAGCAGGGCAGCTGATGTTAATGTGTTGCCACAAGTTTGCCTTTGTTGAATAAAGCCTGATTGTCCAGGTGATATAATACAGGAAATAATGGGTATTAATCTGTTTGCTAGTATTGAGAAGAAGAATTTTAGATCCAAGTTAATCAAGGATGTGGGCCTATAGCTTTTGGGGAGTTTAGGGTCTGCATCTTTTTTAGGTATAAAAATAGTTTTAGAAGCATAGAAGTGACTATCTGAAATTGAGTTATCAATGATAAAGTTAAATAAAAGTAGAAATATTTTTGAGATTTTTAAACAGAAGGTCTCATAAAACTCAGTGGTAAAGCTATCTGGACCTGGTGTTTTATTGACTTTAAGATTTTTAATTCCATAAACAATTTCCTGAAGGGTAATGGGGGATGTGTTTTTGATGGGCTTCTTCTATATTAGGAAAATGTAGTTTGTTCAAAAATTGGATAGTCTCCTGTACTGAGACTGTGAGTGATTGATCCCCATAGATTTGTGAGTATAGTTCTTCAAAAAACTGAACAATATCTTTACTGGTAGAGCAGCTCTTATCCTGGTATGTTATTTCAGAAATAGTAGGAGACAGTTTATTATGGTTTATTAATCTAACTAGTAATTTAGAGGTGATATGTGGCCATTCCGAAAAAAAAAATGCTAGGGTTTTGATTTCATAAAAGTCTAGTTGTATTGCATTAAGTAAATACAACTTTTTCTGAAGGCTGTGTAGTTGATTTTCAGTCTCTTAGGAGAAATTTATTTGTTGATCCTCTTTTATCCCAGTGATCCTAAATTTAATTGAATTTTCTCCTAGTTTATGCATTCTTTTGTAATGGGATGCTTTCTTAATGAGGAATCCATGGATTTGGGCTTTAGTGGAAGCCCATTCGATATCAAGTACTTTGACTTTTCTAACAATGAACCAGTGCAAAAATATTGCATCCTACAACTGCCTCCATCCCTCATTCTTCAGGGGGTGCATACCTTGTGATTTAAGATCTACACCAGAAATAAATGTACATCCTAATATATACATTTACAAACAACTTAGGAATCCACACTATAAATGGTTAGAAATGTCTCCTTCCTTACCCAAAGCAAGTTCACAAATCTCTGTTCTGTTGTGAACAGTTTGAATTAACTTTTAATCCCCTTTCTATGTCTGTCCCGGAAGGTTATATTACTCCCTGTTTCAAGACTTCATCCTGGAAGGTAACTGTCCAAAACTTTACTGTTATCTTGTACCACTGTTTTATGTACTACCACATTTGTACCACTGGTTTTGTGTACTACCCTGGCCATAAATCTCTGTCCTGGCAGTAGTATCTACAGTCTGTTTATTTTATGTGCTTATTTATTTATTGTTTTGGTAACATAGCTGGTGGGCTGGCCATTGAAATCTTCAGCCATGACCTGGATACATTGCAAGTTGTGCAAATATTAATGCAAAGAAAAACGTGTACAATAAAACAAGAAATATATGCAAAACATAGCAGAGCTGTACAGTAAAATGCATAGAAAATAACATGTTCAGTTTAAAAAATATAATACAGAAGAAACATGTTTACACAGTTGCAGTCTTTCTGTAATTTAAGGATTAACCAGGCCCTGTGGTGATCTTTCCTGAAATAGAAAAAAATGCCCACTATCCTAATAAACATTCATTTAACAACAGACACCATATGACCACTAATAAGGTCTATCTCCAATGAAAAATAGCAGTAATAAAGCAATAAAAACACATTTGCTCAACCGTCCTCCTCACATCACTTCTTTGATAAGTATAACATCCCCTAGTCCGCTAATAATCCGAAGGAAAAAATATACTGTACAGTAGCAATGAGCATCTTGAAAGAAGAAGACTCTAACTCAGCATTATACTTTTAATACAGTGATTTCAGACCATACCTTGTAGTACCTTTCTGAGGTGCTGCTCAGCACCCCCCTTAAAACAGCAAGGACCTAAAAATGCTGTTTGAGCTTCTCTGAAGTAGGAAAAATAACAGTTAGCTCCTGTGCACTGAAGTCTTTGTCGGTGAATAAAAACAATGTCAGAACACCACAAAGGAAATAAACATTTTTCTTTTCAATGAGTAATACATTTTGTCCTGTACTGTATAAACACTGAAAGGGTAATGTAGTACTTTTGGATACTTGCATAGGCAAGTGTCCATAAAAAGGGTCTGTATCACAACGTCAAAGACAAATTACTTTGAATGTGTCTTCATCAAAAGCATAAAAACAAAAACTGAAAACAGCGAAACTACATATCAAAGATTTCTTTTCCTGGGAAAGAAATTGCTTGTCCAAAAAAAAATATAGCACTGCACACAAAATAAAGTGTGGGGGGCTTCACCCCCCACACCCCCTAACTAAATATACCAACTCTGAGATTGCACTACAGTTTACAAAACAGCAAACTACTGGAGGTGGGCAAGGGATTTCTTTCCCAGGGAAATAAATCACTCATGCCCCTTCACTGTTTTCAGTTTTCGTTATTTTAAGTTCAGTGAAGACGCATTCGAAATTATGCGTCTTTGAAGATCTAATAGGAACCCCCATAAAAAGCATGACCATCTCACTGACATTGAGTCACTGCCCAGTAACCTAACAGAAAAAAAAGAATAGTGACAGAACTGTTCATCAGACAGAATAGTCAAGAGTCCATTTACCTCACTTTCCATGTCAGCATTTGTAGACTTTAAGTAACTTCCCATCTGTCAGCTTGATCATCAGTACACCACATAAGGAGGTATATAAAGAGAAATAGAATAAACAAACATATAGTGATAAGAGTCTGCTGGCCATTGTAATGCTTTCCATTAGCTACATTTTTACTTATAGGCACCATGCAAGTTGATTTGCTAATACTTTCCTCTGGCATCCATGTCAACTTTCTTTTTATCCACTTAGAATTGATGCAATCTTCCTGCTATCTCTGATATTCAGCAGATGGTGTAGGAATGACCTTTTCTGTTCCTGCCCAACTTACCCAACCTGCATCCTTCTTTCTTATTTCCACCACCTCATCCAGTGAGTCTGAAAAACTACAGGAATGCATCCGTTCATCCACCAATATAATAGCTGATATGTCATGGACAGTGTCCTTTTCATTCCCCTGTAGAGATTTTGTTTCATGCTGTAGTTTACTTCTCATATAATAAGCCCTCTGAGTGTTCAGGTACCACCTCTAGGTGGTATTTCAGATACATTTGGTTTGCAGTGGAATAACATTCTTTTCCTATGTTGCTTCTGTATGATTCATTATCCACCATTGCAGTGTTCCACTCCTAACATTGATATAGAAATGGATGGCATCTTCAAGGTTTCTAAACCAATGTAGTACTTCCTTTCTAACCATATTCAAAGTTGTTGGATACTGGAAACAAATGGTTGCTCTTTCTTGCCTCATGTCCTTCATTGCCGGGAACAGCTGCAATCAATTTTTGTAAGTTAGTGATGAACAGTCCTCATCCACTCTAACGTGAAGCCCAATCATCACAGATCCTTTCTTAAATGTTATCTTTTTGACTATCCACATTCCTTAAGGCAGTAACTGTGTCCCTTTACAATCAGGTGCCTAGGTCTGTGTTCATTGGCTGTTTTTCTAACTTTATGAGCACATCCTACCTGAACATTTAATTCTTGGGTTGGTTTCAGCAAGGATTCAACAGTTTTTTTTTTTTGCCTGATCTCCTATTCTTCCACTGACCATTATGCCTCACCCTTCCCAGTAATTCAGCAAATCTATTAATTCCCTAGTATGATAGCCCTATTGCCCATTGTTTCCTGAGGATAAGAATCAAGGATTAGGAGTAGAATGAATAGACTGAATTGTGAGAGTTAGAGAATAAGAGAAAAAGTAAATCTGTATGTGGAGAGTAGTGAGTCATCATGAGTACTGAGTACAAGACAGGAGTGAAAATTAATCTATACATGTACATCACACTTATATAATGTTCTTTCTGTTTTACTATTTCAGTCATAACTGATGGGATTTCATGCTGTGGAAGCCATTGGCTGGCCTGACTACAAGGGAATTTTCTCCTCCTCCTATTGATGCTAGAGAATGCCCTGACTGATGTCAAGACATCTGGATATAAAGTGTGTCACCCAGTGCCATAACCTCTGTTCTTTCTTGTTGTTGGAGCCCAAAGCATAGTGCTAGTCAGTGTGTCTGTCAGTCCGCACTAGAGAAAGGAGATGTCTAAAGCTAGGTACCCCCATTGGTGAGTTTCTCTTATGTTTCTTGACTAATGTCAGAGAAATTTAATAACTGTTTCCAGTGTGGCAAGCAGATACCACACCAGGACGTTCACTCCTTTTCTGTAATTTGTTTGAGCCCAGAACATAATGTACCTAAATGTCAGTTCTGTTCTCGCCTTAACAGTAGAACAATCAAGTGTAGGTCTAAGATTTTAACTAAGCACTTTAGCAAATCGCTAGGGCCTTCACTTACTATGTCATCCACCATTGAACTGAGGTTGATCTCCCTAGGCATGAGAAGGAAAAGTGCCCAAAGCTTAGCATACTGGACTATGTTCACTCGCTATCTGACAGTTCAACTAGACTTGTTATCTTCAAAGAAGGTGGGACACATTCACAGTCCTTTCTGCCAACTGAGGGGACTACAAAGGCCCCTTCGATGACTGAGGTTGTGGCACAGGTCTCTATCAAGACCCATTAGGAGTCCAGTATGCCACCAGGTTCTTCTACTTCCCCACAAGGTGAAGGACTTAGTTCTTTGGTTGGATCTGAAGCACTTCTCAGTTTCCGGCTTCTGACAATGCTCTCAAACCGATGAAGGGTTATCCAGGATCTGTCATCATTAGGAGATTGCCTCAATTCACTGCCCTCAGGATTCAGCTGTCTTTCTCCTTCCCGGCCCTAGTACAGACTTCACCCTCAGGTCTAAGTGTAAGGCCTCACATAAAAAGGCTGCTTCCTGCATGCCTCAGTTGAGGCCTACTGGCTACCACTCCCAAACTTAGGCCTATCAACAGGACCTAGTTAGGCTGGCTGAGGATTTGATCACCATTGTCAGATCCAGATGCCTCTCTGTCCCTGTTTTTTCCCCTGAGTCTTCTCCTGGTAAAAGAAAAAGGGACATCTCCCCTCAGGAGTCTTCTTATTCTTTTGACTGTGAGGATGATAATGAGGAATCCACCTTTGAGGATTGTTTATCTATTGCTTCCTATGGGGATTCAGATTCTGATGAGAAGCTTACCTCAGCCTCCCGCCAGAGGACATTGCCTTTGTGGAGACCCTTTATGCCCTGAGGGAACACTTTAAATGGGAAGCACAGGACTTTCCACAATCCAGGAAAAGGGTTAGAGAATTTCTAAAGCTCGCTAAATATAAACCTCTTGGCATTGCTCCAGTCTTAGAGATAGTGGATGATGTCTTATTGGGTTCTTCTTTGCAGCCACATTCCCTCCCCCCTGTGTCTCAGATTTTACAGGATTCTGGATTCACACAGACAGCTTTTCAAGAAATCTATAACAGACACTGAAATGGTAACTTAGGGTCCTAATTGGAAAAAGCTAGTATTTCCAAAAATCCCCTGCCAACTGACAAAGAAACCAGAGCCTTGGACCGCTTTGTAAAGAAAGTCTACACCGCTGCTGCCATCATCATGAGGGCCTTGAATTGCCAGTTTCATGTGGTAAAGTATCAGGAAACCGTTTTAGACCAGATGAAGTAAAAACTGGTGGGGACTGAAAATAAGGCCCTTCCTAAGGAACTGCTAGAGCACGAACACTCATCCAACTACATGCCTAGCTGAATAAATTACTTGAAATTTCAACAAGATGTCTTTAATCCTGCCACTGGAAGGGTATCAGAGAGATAGAGTCTCCCAGATCTGCTAGCTAAAGTGATTTTACCTGTATTAATCTTTTGGACTCTGTGTTTCTTTTTAGTCCTGTCACCATCTGGGTCACAGGTAGGATACTTCACTCGAGCCCACTGGTTTGCCTCTATTTCCCCTCACAGACTTGAAGGATGGTTGTCCTTCTTCATAGGTTCATAGGTTCATTGGTTGGTACTAGGCTATCAGCCCTAGGGCCTATACAAGCCTAGCCGTAACAATTCCCTGGCTATTTCTAACCACACTATTTACTTCCCTGGACCCCTGTCTAGCAGGGTGACTGACGTGATCCCTGGGGTGAATTTCCTTTCTCCCATCCAATCATCAAGGTTCCTTTTGAAGAGGGCCAAAGAGGCCCTCTGCTTGACATGTATGGGCAGTCTATTCCAGAGTCTGGGGAGTCTCTGGGTCAGGAACTTATCCCTCCAGCATGTTTTGTTTATTGTGATGGCAAGGTTTAGATCCCTGAAGCGTGTGGCTCTGAGGGATTGGGATTTCTTTAAGTGTAGCATGTCCTACAGCTCTGGGTTTGACATGGCCTTGTATGTTAAGCAGAGATCACCTCTGAGTAGATGATATGCAACAGAGTATAGCTGGAGTTTTTTAAGGTGGTCAGCATAGGGCATCTGCTTTAGACCTGTGATTCTTTCTGTGAGGTATTTCTGTGGCCTTTCCAGTTGTTGCAGATGTCTTGAGAGGTACATACCAAATGGGGCGTTGTATTCTATAATGGGTCTAATGAGGGATGAGTACAGTGGGACAATGACCTCCTTTTTTCTGGATGAAAAGCCCTTAGTGATGAGGTGTGCCACATAGAAGGATTTCCTGACTGTTGTGGCGATGTGGGTATCGAAGGTGAGACCACTGTCCCTAAGTCTCTTATCAGACTTTCGGTGTTTAATGTACTGCCACCTATGTGGTAATTCATGGGTACATGTTTTTTCCCAAAGGGGATAACTATACATTTCTTGGCATTGAGCTTGAGCCCATGGCTCTGGCACCAAGCATCTGTTTCTGTAAGGCCCTTTAGTAAAGTATCCACATCATTTGGGGATTCAATAATGGCTCCCAGTTTGCAGTCATCTGCAAACTTTGTTAGCCAGAGTCCCTTAGTGTTGGTCTGTACTTCAGAGAAATAGATGCCAAACAAGAGTGGTCTCAGGACTGAACCCTGAGGTACTCCACTTGTCACTTGTCTGGAGCTGGATTTGGAGTCGGCTACTTTTACAGTGTGGGTTCTGTCAGTAAGCCAGTTGGCAACCCATTGGGTGACATAGGGATTAATGCCCAGCTTAGTAAGTTTATCTATGATTCCAGAGTAGGAGATGGTGTCAAAGGCCTTGGTGAGGTCTAGATAGGCTGTGCGGACCACCTTACCCTTGTCCATGGCTCTGGAGACTGATTCGTAAAGAATTGGACTCTCATTACCAGGGATAAGAGTGTACTGAAAATCATACAAAGAGGTTACAAACTCCACCTCAAACATCCTCTAATTTGATCAGGTTTACCAGATATTCTACCAATTCAGCAGACAGAAGCCTTAAAGCAAGTACAGCTCCTGTGCTCCTAAGGATATGTAAAAACAGTACCAAACTCACTACAAAGCACAGGATTTTACTCGAGGCTTTTCCTAGTCCCCAGAAAAAGGGGTACCATGAGGCCAATTCTAGACATCAAGGTTCAACTAATTCTTGCAGATACCAAAAAAACAAAAAATACTGAAAGGAGACCATGAACTGCAGAGTGTTCTGTTAGCAATTGCATTCCTTTAATTAATTATCACGGAACTTCATTAGAAATCAGACCATTGAAACTTCCTTCTTTATATACACCTGCTTAGCCAGTCACAGTAATCTGATAATTAAAACAAAATTAATACTTTAAAAAACATATGTAACACTTCACCAACATTAAACTTGTACAAAATATTTAAAGCTATCATATATAGAACTATATATTTTATTTTTTATTTTTACTAAAAACTTCTAAAAATATATATGTGTTGAACTGTTAACCTGGCTGTCAATGGAAACATAAAAAAGTCCAACACAACGTTGAAATTTAAAAAAAAGTACTAATGACCACTAAACCATGCACTATTAAATATTAAATTGTGGAACTCATCCCCCCAACACACACAAATCCCCTAAATTTTATCAGCTTTTAAAGCAAGCAAACATCTAATGGAAATACTGCTATTAATACCAGGAGGTTGGGTGGCATTCAACAGTATTTGCCACAAACTTTTTCTATACTCTAAAAAGGAAGACCAATTCCCACAGCTTTCATTCTTATTAACCTTCTCCAATACACAAAAAACAAACTTCTTAAAATGAGCACAATTCACAGAATATTTATATACAGCATTTGAGTTTTCTTTCTTTTTAATAGCATAATTATGTTGGTATATCCTTTTCCTAATTTTTTTTGTTTTGTTTTTCCCTATATAGAAGGCAGTACATGACAAACAAAGTGCCACATATAGCACCCCTTTCACATTACAGTTGAAGTTATTATCTGTAAAAGTTTTCTGTATTGTCCAATAACCAAGTTATTCATTTCATAAATAAACCTACATTCCTTACAGCAGCCACATGTATTCATTTTCCAGTTAAGAACTCTGGTTCTCATAGGTTCATAGGTGTGTACTAGGCTAATGGCCCTGGAGCCTTTACAAGCCTAGCCCAAAAAAATTGCCCAGACACATTGCCACCCTATGTTAGTTCACAGTGCCCCTATCCAGTAGGGCAACTGGAGTGATCCCTGGGATGAACTTTCTGTTACCCATCCCCTTGTCAAGTTTTCTCTTGAAGAGGGCCAGTGAGGTGCTTTGCTTGACATGATTGGAAAGCTTATTCCAGTGTATGAGCAGTCTTTGGGAGATGAACCTGTCCCTCCAGCATGTTCTGTTAATTGTGGTAATGAGGTTGTGATCTGTGGAGCGTGTGGTGCAGGGGGATGGAGATTTCTTTAGGTGTAGTATTTCAAGTAGGGCTGGATTGGACATGGCTTGCTAAGTCAAGCAGAGATCACTTCTAAGTAAATGATAGGAAACTGAAAACAGCTGAAGTTTCTTGAGTCTGTCCATGTAGAACATGTGTTTAAGGCCTAGGATCCTTTATGTGAGTTACTTATGTGGCTTCTCCAGCTGTTGTAGGTGTCTGGTCAGGTACATACCAAATGGGGCCTTATATTTGATGATTGGTCTAATGAGTGATTAGTAGAGAGGGATGATAACTTCTTTCTTCCTGGATGTGAAACCTTTGGTTATAAGATATGCCACGTAGAAGGACTTTCTGACCACAGTGACAATGTGGTGGTCAAAGGTGAGGTGGCTCTCGACCTGGGTGCCCAAGTCTCTTATGGCCACTTTGTGTTCAGTGGGCTCCCATCAACATGGTAATTGTGGGAAATTAGTTTTTTCCAAAGGGGATGATAATGCATTTTTTGCATTAAGCTGCAGGCCATGGTTCCAACACCAGTCATTGGTCTCAGATATGCCCTTTTGTAGGATGTCTCCATTACTTCGGGAGTTGATAATGACTCTTAGCTTGCAGCCTTCAGTGAACTTTGTCAGCCAGAGTCCTTCTCTGTTAGCCTGGACTTCTGAGAAGTAGATGCCAAACAGGAGAGGGCCCAGGAGTGAGGACAGTGGGATTCCACTCATGACTGGTCAACAGTCTGACTTGGAATCTGCAACTTTCACTCTGTGGGTCCTGTCTGTGAGCCAGTTTGCAACCCTCCTAGTGATGTAAGGATTGATGCCTAGTTTGGTGAGTTTATCAATGATAACTGCATGGGTAATGGTATCAAAGGCCTTGGCCAGGTCAAGGTAGGCTTTATGCACTGCCTTACCCTCATCCACAGCCGCCTTGATGACTGCCTGGAAGAAGTCAACAAGGTTCAGCAGGCAGGATCTCCCCTTGACAAAGCCAAACTGTGTGGGGTCAAGAGTGTGGCGATTGCCAATATCTTTGTTAAGCAGGTCCATGATGATGATGTGCTCCATAACTTTGCATACCAGACTCATTAGGGTAATGAGGCAATAGTTCCCAAGGTAGATAGTTGCTCCCCCTTTATGACTGTAGCATTGTGCCATTCATTAGGGACATAGCCTGAGGTAACGCTATGATTGAACAGGGCACACAGATGTGGTGCCAGTTCATTTTGTAGCTCATGTAGGATGTAGCCAGGGATATTATCAGGTCCCATGGACACTGTATTCTTGGCTTTGGACAATACAGCATTTACCTGTGCTGCAGAAATGGTGGGTACCAGGCTTTTTTCAGGTATTGTGATAGGACTCTGGGGGGGGGAGGGGGGGTAAAGTTGGCACTGAATCTGTTGGCCAGTATGTTGGCTATATCTGTTGGTTCAGTATAGGAGGTGCCATTTTGCAATAACTCAGAGCAAATTTGGGTATTGCCTTGGAGGTTTTTGATATAGCTGTAGAAGTCTTTGTGGTTGTTTTTGGTGTCAGCTGTAATTCTGCCTTCATAGCTGACTTTAGAGGATTTGATAAGGGTTCTCAGCCTTTTGAGACTGATAAGGGAGGTTTTCCGGTCTTGTGACTTCATTTTTTTCCTGCAACAGTTTCCTCCTTCTGTTGTAGAGTTTACTGATGGCTGGAGAACACTAGATTGGCTTTGTTTGTTTGGAGGAGAGGGTCTTAGTTCTATTTGGTATGGCAAGGACCATGCATTTGTGTACGTGTTCATACAGTGCATTGGTGTATGATTCGGCAGTCATGCAGCTATTTTCCATTGGCATGGGTGCCAAGAAGTTAGCCACCTCTGTTTTTAGGAGCCCAAAGTCAGCTTTAGAGAAGCTTTTTAGGGTAGTCACCTTAGCAGGGGTTGTAGGTGAGATAGAGATTTCTATGGTGATCAGTTTGTGGTCAGATTTAACCAGGGAGGAATTGACTATAGGTGTGGGGCAACGGTCTCCCTTGTTGGTGATAACCAGGTCGACGATGTTGCATCCTCTAGTGGTGGTCAGAATGAGTTGGTCCAGGGCATTGGAATTGATAAATTCCAGAAAGCGTTGGGCCTGTACATTGGTACTTAAATAGTTTTCCCAGTTGATGGAAGGGTAGTTGAAGTCACCCAGTATGAGAGTATTGGGTTGGACCTTGATAGATTCCAGGGTGCTTAGGAACTTGGAGTGAGAGTCTAGGGACATATTTGGGATTCTATAGCAGTCTAAGACTTGTATCACCATCTTACCTAGTATTGGTTGTACCTGAAGTATCGCGGATGCATTATGCTGGGCTACCAATATAGAGGTGTGCGTGTCCTTTAAGAATATGGAGACACCACCGCCTTTGGAGCTTCTGAACATATTCTTGGGTTGAAAGGTATGGGATGAGTTGTAACCTGGGAATGCAGGGGTGCTTTCTGCCTCTTTAAGCCAGGTTTCCATTACATCACAGATGTCGACATTCTCCATTTTGAGAAGACCTTTGAGCAAGCGCATCTTGAGATTTAGACTTCTAGCATTGACCACATTGCATTTGTTTGTAGCTGTTATGGTGGAATTTTGATCTTTGGAACACTGCCTAAAAAAGGCACTATAGGGGTGGCAATAGTCTTAGCCAGTACCAGGAATCCTAGGGCTGACAGATGCAGACCGTCTCTGGAAAAGCTTCGAGGTCTGCCAATCATGTTGTCCAGGCAGACAGATACTAGATCCCCTTAAAATGACACCAGAAACTTAACCAGTTGTCGAAGTCAATCATTTTATGTTCATAGTGTGGTATAATTCTAGGTGACGGTAGAATACTGCTCAGGGATAGGGTCATATCTGTCTGGGCCACATAATCCGAGAGTTTTATCACATCTCTTTTCATGTAGTCCAGGGAGGTACGTCTCAGGTCATTCACACCCACATGGACAGTGACTGAGTCATATTTGTACTTGCTGTGGAGTGACCGGAGTGCATGTGTTATGTGGTGGATCCTGGCACCTGATAGACAACTGACTGTCACCTTCTCCTTGTTCAGCCTAGTGAGTGGGACATCATTGTGCCTCACAATTGAGTCTCCTGTGATTAGTACATTGGGCAAAGTGTTGTGCCTTAAGGGCTTAGGTTGAGGGGCACACTACAGTGATAAGCTATGTGTTCTGGGGTTGGTGTTGTGTTGTGGTGGTTGAGTGCATTTCTGTCTCAGGGGTCTGTCATGTTTGGGTACATTTTTATTGAGGACCTCCGTGAAGGAGTGTGTATGGTTTGTGTTTCTATATGTGCGTTGTGATGATTGGTGTTTTGGAGGGCTGCATGTTCTATGTAGTGAGTTGCAAGTGTTGACCTTCTCCTCTTGACCAGCTAGTCCAGTCTTAGTTGGAACATGCACTGCTTCCAGTCTGGTGATATAGGTGCTTCTCTCACATGTATGAGTGTTGGGAGGTAAGAGGAGAGGGTTGTCTGTGTACATTAGACAGTTGCCACACTGTCTCAGAATGCCCAAGTGCACCAGGTTAGCAGGGGAAAGCACAGGAAATTGCCTACAATCATACCAGGAGGGGTGGTCATAACTGTTACTGTGTAGGAACAGCTAGTGCTGATAGCCCCTAAGTGTGCTACAATAAATGCTACAAAAGCCTGTTAAAGTGCTAACCGATTAAGCTAACTGAAGTGCAAGAAGTAAAAGAATAAGCACTTTCTGAGGGAAAAATTGAAGAGCACACTTTCTGGCACCGGTAATAGTTTACCTCAGCTGAGCATCACTGTGCGGTGCGCAAACCTATGCAAACACAGGCTTTTAAACCAGAAAGTTGAAAGGGATGGAAAAACTTCCCAAACGGCCAATAAACTACAATTTCTCAGACAGAAACTACTTCTCTTGTAGTAGATAGGCTACCTAGTGCTTACTACTCCCACTGATAAGCTAGAAGCTTCCCTCCAACACAGAAAGGACTGGAGGGCACAGAAACTTACAAAACAGTCCTGGATACAGCAAATCTGTATAATCAAATTCTTGTTTCTCTCTCCTATATAAAGCTATAGGAATATTACCCACATCCTTGTTACATCAAAAGCCCCAAACACTCCATAGCAATTCTTTTCAGTGATACTTTTTAATTCCATGGAATGCTGGTCAAATGTTAAAAATAATTCATAGGTTTTTAAAATTGTCATTTTTTTACTATATTACCGCTGGTGCATATATTGTAGTTCGCTCTTTGAGAACCAGAAATGTCAGCATTGTATTGGACTTTTACATTTCCATTGACAGCCAGGTTAATAGTTCAACACATATATATTAAAGTAAAAATAAAAAATAAAATATATAGCTCTATATGTGATAGTTTTAAATATTCTGTACACATTTAATTAATGTTGATGTAGTATTTAAAGTATTCCTTTTGTTTTAATTATCAGATTACTGCGACTGGCTAAGCAGGTGTATATAAAGAAGGAAGTTTCAATGGTCTGATGTTTCATGAAGTTCCGTGATAATTAATTAAAGTAACAAAAGTGCTAACAGAACACTCCGCAGTTCATAGCCTCCTTTCAGTATTTTTTGTTTTTTTGTTAATGAGAATTGTTTGATTGATAATTCTTGCAGGTATCAAAATTAAAAAAAAGCTAACCTTGCAAAAACTGCTGCCCATGGTCTGTCCCAATATTTTTATGGTAATCTTAGATCTAAAGGATGTATACCTCCATATCCTTATAGAAAAATCTCACAGGAGGGTCTTATGCTTCAGAGCAGGTTTGAGGCATTGTCTGTTCTGTGCTCTGCCATTTGGCTTGTCTGCTGCACCCAGGGTTTTCAAAAAAATGCCTATCCTCAGTGATAGCCTTTTACAGGTCAAACAGCATTCAGGTTTACCTCTACTTACACAACTACCTCATTCAGCACAGCTCTAGAAAAAGTCAAAGGAGATCTGCTTATACCCAAGAGATCCTGGCTTCACTAGGGTTCACCATCAGTACCCAAAAGTCTCAGACTATCCCCTCAAACAGGATTGTATTTCTGGAGTCTTTGCTGGACTCATCACTCCAGAAAGCCTTCCTTCCTCCAAACAAGGTTAACTTTCTACCTCTTTACTTCCAAAAGCAGCTCCTCAGAGACTACTTTCTAGCCAGAGAGTTCCTCAGAGCCTTCAGTTACATGGCTTCTTGCCCATGCCAGAGTACGTATGAGGAAGCTACAGTGGTACCTCAGAAATATGTGATGCCAACATTCTCAATCCCTCAGTTTCAGGGTGAAGCTTCTCCCTTGTCTCAGGAAAGAGTTTGCCTGGTGTACCAAGCAAGCTCCCACAGCACAGGTCTTCCCTTCAAGATCATCCCTCAGGACCAAACTCTGACTGCTGATGCCTCAAAAATAGCCTGGGGGCCCCCTGCAACAATGTAAAGAGTCAAGGCAGATGGGACTGCCAGTTCAAGAACAAACACATCAACCAAAAAGAACTAATGGCAGCCCAAAAAAGGTCTGATTGCCTTCAAAGACAAATGGAAACCAAAAGTAGTCCTAGTAAAGACAGACAACACCACGGTTATGTATTGCATAAACAAGCAGATAGGGAAATCTCTCTTGCCCTCTTTGTTGGCTTGCCATGGACCTTAGGGAAACTGAAAACTCCCTAGTCCTGTACCTTATGACACAGTATCTACCAGGATAAACAGGTCACCTAGTGAATCATCTAAGCAGGGGCTAGCCAGATCCTCATGAGTGGCAACTGCATCAGGAAATTTTTCTCAGCATAGCCAAAGCATGGGATGTGCCACAAATAGACCTTTTGCCACCAAAGAAAATGCTGACTTGGAAAGGTTTTGCGCAAGGACCAAAACAAAGTCAGCCTGAAAGAGAGATGCCTTCTCCTTCCCATGGAGAGGCCTATTTCTCTATGCCTTCCTCTAGTACCCTTGCTCCCCAGATTACTGCTAAAAATAAGAGAAGGGCCAAGGGTCATTCTGATACCCCCAGATTACCAAGGCAACACTGTTATCCTCTAATGCTCAGACTAAGTAAGACGGAACCATGATTGCTGCCCCAGCAACTGGAACAATTAACAAAGAACAAGGGGACCATCATACACCACAATCTGAATACTCTCACACTGACAGCTTGGATGATACCTTGACACCTGAAGTGGGGCATCCCTTCACAGACAGGTCCTGGACATTCTAAAAGAAGCCAGGAGACCTAGCACAAGAAAGTCTTACTCCACCAAAGGAAAGAGTTTTGCTATATTGTACAGACAAAAAAGCCAGAGCCCTCTTCAAGCTCATATGCCTATGATCCTTTCACACTTATTAGGACTTTTTGTCAAAGGATATTCTTATCTGTTAAAATTTTTGCTTCTGCAATTTCAGCTTGTCTGCCTACTCAACCCACTCTCTTCTCCCATCCTCTGATGAAACAGTTCCTGAGAGGGGTTATCCACATTAGACCCCATGGCAGCCTCCTATTCCCCCTGTGAGATTTCAATTTAATTCTGGAGAAGCTCACCCTCCCACCTCTTGAGCCAGCTGATTTGCAGACATTAAATTCCTGACCTTAAAGACCACCTTCTTGCTACCCATTACTTAAGCTAGAATGGTTTCAGAGCTTCAGGCCCTTATATGTGTGTGTGTAGAACCTTTCATCACTTTCCACCCAGACACAGTCTGCCTTAGGACCAACCCTTTCTTTACGCCTAAAGTGGTTACAGAGATCTATTTAAAACAGACCATCCACTTGCCTACTTTCTTTCCTCGCTATCAAAACAGATGGGGGAAGAAACCTCCATACTTTTGATGTGCATAGGCAACTGCATTACTACTTTGACAGAACAAAAAAACCTCAGGAAGTCAGACCAGGTTTTTGTGGCCTTTTCCTGTAGCAATGAGGTGAGACCAGTTTCTAAACAAACAATCTCCAAATGGATCTCCAACTTTATCTTGTTTTGCTACAACCATCATGGAAAGAGGCCTTCAGACACTGTGAGATAATGCTTCACTAGGGCTACTGCTACATCTAATGCTTTTCATAAAGGGATGGCCACTAAGGATATTTTAGAAGCCACTGCTGTCCTCTCTGCATTCCTTCACCAAACATTATCACCTTCCAACTTTCTCCAGGTCCACGGCAGGGTTTGCCATCTTGCAGAGCATCCTTAATTTTCTTTAAACTTTCCATCTGCCCTGCTTTCCCCTTTGGGAGTTAATCCATCACTTATGTCTTCAACAGTGAAACATGAAGAACATAGTACATTTGCGTACACTTAACATAAATGTAGATGTTTAAGTGTATTCACTGTTGCAGTATTCTTTCCCCTCTTTCCCCAAGGCATTGAGGTGGTTATTCTCAGCTCTGGTCCCAGGCTGTTCCCTCCTTCTCTGTACATATTCTGGAGTTTTTGAGCTTAGGCCCTTGACCACTGGGACTTGATAGAGTGCTTCTACCTGTTGAGGGCAAAAAAGTACTGAGGCTGTGGCACTGTCTGTCTTCTTTTATACCCAGATGTCTTGAAATCAACAAGGCCTTCTGCTGGCTTCAGGAGGAGTAGGAGGAGAAAATCCTCTGGTAGTCAGGCTGGCTAAGTGCTTCCATGGCAGGAAATTATAATAGTTATGGCTGTAACAGTGAATGTACATGAACATCTTATAGTAAGTGTACACAACTGTACTTTCTACTTACAGATCTGAGGAAGCCCTTATACATGCATGCATACACACACACACACACACACACACACACACACACACACACACACACACACACACACACACACACATACACACACACACATCTCTCCTCTCTGTGTGTATGTGTATATATATATATATATATATATATATATATATATATATATATATATATATATATATATATATATATATATAGATATATATGTATATATATATATTTACTATTAAAATGTTAAAGGTAGGTTTGGCAAACATGGAAATGGCAAAGGGCAGTTGGCCGATTTCCATGTTGCCGAATGTTAGGAAAGTGAGAGTAAATATCAGCGAATGCAACTCTGCATTTGCTGATATGTACTCTATTTTATGCATAGAGATCGTGGTACAGTACCGAATGAGAAATATATTCCTTTCCTCACCGTAGTGCAAACTTGGATTTGGAATATATAGTTTGCAGGAGGTATGGGTTGCACCCCACCACAGGGGGGGTGCAGGAGGGGCTTTCTCCCTTGCTAAAACATGAATGCCGGAGTTTAACTTACATTTGCACCTACACTAACATCATGTTCGATATTCAACATAAATTAATTTGTTCAACAGATTCAACATTTATGTCTAATTAATATGCAGGCATTCACAATATATATATATATATATATATATATATATATATATATATATATATATATATATGTATATATAGGTTCATAGATAGGTACTAGGCTATTAGCCGTAAGGCCTAGATAAGCCTAGCCAAAAAGGTACTCTGGCTTTCGCCACCCAAGAAAATTATTTACCTGTGCCCCTGTCGAGCAGAGCCACAGAAGTGATCCCTGGGGTGAATTTCCTATTTCCCATCCAATCATCAAGATTTTTCTTGAGTAATGAAAATGAGGAACTTTGTTTGATATAGATAGGTAGTTTGTTCCAGAGTATGGGAAGTCTCTGGGACAGGAATCTATCCCTCCAGCATGTTCTGTTTATTGTGGTGACAAGGTTTAGGTCCCTAGAGCGTGTAGCTCGGAGGGATTGGGATTTCTTTAAGTGTAGCATGTCCAACAGTTCTGGGTTTGACATAGCTTTGTATGTTAGGCAGAGATCGTCTCTGAGTAGGTGATATGTGACGGAGTAAAGCTGGAGTTTTTTTGAGACGGTCTGTGTAGGACATCTGTTTGAGGCCAGTAATCCTCTTTGTGAGGTATTTCTGCAGCCTTTCCAGTTGTTGTAGATGTCTTGTGAGGTACATACCAAAAGGGGCATTGTACTTTATAATGAGTCTAATGAGTGATGAGTAGAGGAGAACAATGACCTCTTTTTTTCCTGGATGAGAAACCTTTTGTGATGAGGTGTGCCATGTAGAAGGATTTCCTGACTACTGTGGTGATGTGATTATCAAAGGAGAGACAAACTGTCTACCTGTGTCCCAAGGTCTCTTAACACACTTTCTGTGTTAAGTAGACTACCGCCTAGGTGGTAGTTCATGGGTACAAAGTTTTTACCAAAAGGGATGACAATGCACTTTTTGGCATTGAGCTTGAGGCTATGGCTTTGACATCAGGCATCTGTCTCAGTGAGGCCCTTTTGTAGGATATCCACATTGTTAGGAGTTTTGATTATGGCTTCTAGTTTGTAGTCATCTGCGAATTTCATTAGCCAAAGACCTTCTGTGTTAGCCTGTACTTCAGAGAAGTAGATACCAAACAGGAGAGGACCCAGGATTGAACCTTGTGGTACTCCACTTGTCACTGGTCTGAAGTTGGATTTGCTACTTTCACAGTGTGTGTTCTATCAGTGAGCCAGTTGGCAACCCATCTTCTGACATAGGGATTTATACGTAGTTTAGTGAGTTTATCTATATTTCCAGAGTGGGGGATGGTGTTGAAAGCCTTGGCGAGATCTAGATACGCTATGTAAACCACCTTAACCTCATCTATGGCTTTGGTGACTGCTTCAAAGAAATCTATCAGGTTTAGTAGACATAATCTGTCTTTTACAAACCCAAACTGGGTGGGGTCCAGAGTTTGGATATTACCAATGTCTTTGTTTATAGGTTCCATGATGATATGTTCCATGGCCTTGCAGACCAGGCTTGGCAGGCTAATGGGGCAGTAGTTCCCGGGGTCAGTGGTGAATCCCCCTTTGTGGAGTTGGATAACCGTTGCTGTGCGCCATTCAGTGGGCACAAAGCCTGAGGTTGAGGCTATGACTGAACATGGTACTTAGGTGGGGTACCATTTTGTTCTGTATTTCATGTAGAACGCAGCTTGGGATGTTGTCAGGTCCCATGGATGCTGTTTTTCTTGGCTTTGGAGAGTGTGGTTTTTACCTGTGCAGCCGTGATTACAGGAACTTTGCATTCTTCTGGTATAGAGATGGGCCCTTTAGGGGGTGAGAGGGGGGTAAAGTTGGCACTGAACCTATCTGCCAGGATGTTGGCAATGTCAGTTGGTTCTGTATATTTAGTGCTATTGTGCTGTAACTCAGAGCAGATTGGAGTGTTGCCATTGAGATTCATGACATAGCTATAGAATGCTTTGTGGTTGCCTTTAGAAATAGTGGCGATTTCTTTTTTGTTACTAGCTTTAGAGGATTTTATGAGGGATGTCAGCTTCTTACTCAGGCTGACCAGTTAGTTCCTCCAGTCATGGGATTTTACTCTTTTTTTGCAGCAGTTTCTTTCTTCTGTTGTGGAGTTTCTTTATGGCAGGGGACTACCAGATTGGCTTCCTTTTTTTGGAGGCTAGCATCTTGGTTCTGTTAGGGATAGCACGATCCATGCACTCATGTAAGTTCCCATAAAGTGCATTTGTGTAGGATTCAGCAGTCGTACTTATATTGTCCCTCTGCATGGGTGCCATGAAGTTTTCCACTTCTGTCTTAAGAAGCGTGAAGTTGGCTTTAGAGACATTTTTTTGCGGTGGTTTCCCTAATGGCGGGTGGGGGTGGGATGTGGATGTATAGGGTGATTAGCTTGTGGTCGGATCTGACCAATGAGAAATTGATGTCTGGTGTGGAACACTGGTCGCCCATGTTGGTAATGACCAGGTCTAGGATAGTGCTGCCCCTGGTGGGGGTGTGGATAAGTTGATCCAAGGCATTGAAATTTATGAATTCCAGAAAACGTTAAGCAAAAGAGTTGGTACATGAGTGGTTTTCCCATTTAATGGTGGGGTAGTTGAAATTGCCCATTATTAGGGTGTTTCATTTTACCCTAACATTTTCCAGTGTATCAAGAAATGAGGAGTGGGACTCCTGAGGCATGGTTGGGGATTTGTAGCAAGCTACAATTTTGATTGTGGCCTTGCCCAGAGTTAGTTACACTTGGATAACCTCAGATGCATTATGCTGAGCAACTAGTCTGGAGGCGTGGCTATCCTTAATGAATATGGACATACCTCCACCTTTAGTGTTTCGGTCCAGATTAGGTGGCCGAAAGGTGTGGTATGAATTATAGCCTGGTAATGAAGGGGTGCTCTCTGGAGCCTTGTACCAGGTCTCTTTCACTGCACAGATGACGATGTTCTCCATTTTAAGGAGTGCCTTGAGTGAGTGCATTTTGAGGTTTAGACGTCTAGCATTGAGTAGCATTACCCTCAGATTTTGCTTGCTTGTACCTGTTATGGTGGAGAATTTGTCATTTGAGCCTTACCTAAAAAAGGCACAATAGGGGTGGCAAGAGCCTTAGCCAGTATCCAGAATCCCAGGGGCAACAGGTGTAGGCCATCTCTGGCAAAGTATCATGGTCTGTCGATCATGTCTTCCCAGGCAGACAGATACTGGATCCCTTTAGAATGACACCAGAAGCTTAGCCAATTGTTGAAGTCAATCATTTTGTCCTTGTACTGTGGTATCATTCTGGGTGATAGCAGGATGATATTCAGGGCTAGGGTCATACCTGCCTGGGCTAAAAGATCGGAGAGCTCCTGCATGTCTCTTTTCATGTAGTCCAGGGAGGTACATCTCCTGCCATTCACACCAACATGGACAATGACAGAGTCATATTTGTACTGGAGTGACCTGAGTGCATGCATTATGTGGTGGATCCTACCACCTGACAGGCAGCTGATAGTAAATTTTTCCTTTTTTAGCCTGGTGAGTGGAACATTAGTGTGCCTGTCTATAGAGTCACCTATGATTAGAGTGTCGGGTACATTGTTATGCTTTATGGGCTGTGGTTGAGTGGCACACTGAGTTTGTAGGATATGTGTCATTTGGGTTGTGTTGGGGGGGTGGAGGTTGCTTGCGTTTCTGCTTTGGAGGCCTCTGTTGCTTGGCCAAATTTTTATTGAGATCCTCCATGATTGTTGGTGTGTGTTTTGTGTTTCTGTGTGTGTGTTTTGGTGCTGTAGGTTTTGAGGGACTATGTGATGAGTGTGGTGTGGTGCAAGTGTTTACTCTCTCCTCTTGACTGTCTAGTCCAGTCTTGGGTGAAGAGAGCTCTGGTTCCAGTTTGGCTATATAAGTGCATGTCTCTCAGGTTGTAGTGTTGGGTGGTAGAATGAGAGGGTTGTCTGTGCACATGAGACAATTTCTGCATTGCCCCAAGATGCCCAGATTCATCAGATAGAGAAAACACAGGGAGCTGACCATAGACATACCTGAATAGGTGCCTACTTATTACGTACTAAGAACTGTTTTCCTCTAGACAAGTGAGGAAAGTTGAGTGCTTTAGTAATTTGCAGCTTATTAAGTGCTTGCAACAAGTTCTGAACAAGTGCTGAGCTCAAAGAAACAGATTTGACTGCTAAAATTAAAAAACTTAAAAAATATGGGAAAATTTGAAGAGCAGACTTTATGCACTGGGAATAGTTTAACCCTAGCTAAGCGGCAATGCATAAAGTGTATTTTTTTTTAATATAGCAGTAGCAAATGAGCAATCTGATTTAAACAAATTAACTAATTAACCAATAAAAAGCTAAAAACTGAGCCCCGTTCCAGCAGTCTTCGATCAGACAAGTTCTAACTGCACACTCCTGCTACTAGGGTGCAGGGAAACCTTCTCCAAAAAAGATGGCTTGGATTAGTGCTCAAGTTATAAAAATGAAGCTAGATTCAGCAGGTCTGAATCCAGTCTATTCTACAACAAACAAGGTGTACCAATTTCAGAAAGAAACAGTTCAGATATGCAGGAACAATAAGCCTTTAACCAGAAATTCCCAGCTCAGAAGGGCAGAATCTACCCTCTCCTCCCACAAAAGTGCAGACCACAACTTCTTAATGTAAAGTAACTAGCCCTAAGCCCAAGTGCTTAAGCAAGAACTAATACACTTTTAG
>NC_056743.1:1638886010-1638961010 GCF_019279795.1 Protopterus annectens | reverse complement strand
GGTTGGACATGGCCTTGTATGTCAGGCACATGTCGCCTCTGAACAGATGGTATGCGACTGAATAGAGCTGGAGTTTCTTCAATCTGGCAGCATATGACAGATTTTGGAGTCCCTTTATCCTTTTGGTGAGGAACTTTTGGGGTCTCTCCAATTGCTGCAGATGTCGGGTGAGATACATCCCGAATGGGGCATTGTACTCAATCATTGGTCTGATAAGTGAAGAGTACAGGGGAACAATGACCTCACTAGATCTGGATGTGGATCCCTTCATGATCAGGTGGGCAATGTAGATGGTCATTCTAACCACTTTAGCAACGTGAGTGTCAAAAGAAAGGCCACTGTCAACCTGGGTCCCCAAGTCCTTGATAACCTCTTCTGTGCTTAGTGGATTGCCACCTATATGGTAGCTTGGGTTTACCTTGTTTTTCCCGAAGGGTATGACTATACATTTTTTGGCGTTTAACTTCAGGCCATGGCTCTGGCACCAGCTATCTGTTTCCGTGAGTCCCTTCTGAAGGATATCTGTGTCCGATGCACTTTCCACTATGGTGCCCAGTTTGCAGTCGTCTGCAAACTTTGTCAGCCAAAGTCCTCCCATGTTGGCCTGTACTTCTGAGAAGTAGATACCGAACAATAGGGGGCCAAGGACCGAGCCCTGTGGGACACCACTTGTGACCGGCTTGGAGTCTGACATAGCACCAGCAACTCTAACCCTGTGGGTTCTGTCCTTAAGCCAGTTTGCATCCCATCTTGTGACATATGGGTTTACATTTAAGCTGGTAAGTTTTTCAACAATACCCGAGTAGGGTATTATGTCGAAAGCCTTTGCAAGGTCAAGGTAGGCTGTATGAACTGCCTTTCCCTCATCAATGGCCTTGGTGACTGTTTCGAAGAAGTCGACCAAGTTCAAAAGGCATGATCTGCCCTTGACGAAGCCAAACTGGGTCGGGTCCAATGTCTGCAAGTCCCCTATATCTTTGTTTATGAGCTCCATTATGATCCTCTCCATAGCTTTGCAGACTAGACTTGTTAAGCTTATGGGGCGGTAATTATCAGGGTCCGTAGAGGCACCGCCTTTGTGGAGTGGGACCACAGTTGCCGTACGCCACTCCTTGGGCACGTATCCTGTGGTAAGGCTGAGATTAAACAGCTGCCTTATGTGCGGGTTTAATTCCTCATTTAGAAACAAAATAGTAAATCCACGACAGTCAGCACAGGAACACCAGGTAGATCCAACAAGAAATTTATTAAAGCGCTTTTCGGCTCACAATACGGCAGCCTTCCTCAGAATCTCATTCAGAATTCCTCATTTAGCTCGTGTAGCACACAGCCGGGGACACCATCCGGTCCCATTGATGCTGTGTTTTAGCTTTAGAGAGAGCAGCTTTCACCTGCGCATTTGAGATGTCTGGGAGGCTACACTCCGCTGGGATAGTTATCTCTCCTTTAGGGGGGGAGAGGGGGGTGAAGTTTGCACTTAACCTGTCTGCCAGTATGTTGGCAATGTCTGTGGGTTCAGTGATTTTTGTATAATTTTGGACTAATTCTGAGCATATCTGGGAGTTTCCACCCAGGTTCCTAACATAGCTGAAAAAGGCCTTATGATAGTCCTTTGAATCCATGGCAATTTTTCTCTCAAAATTGGCCTTAGTTGATTTTATGAGTGCTTGTATTTTTTTACTAATAATGATCAGGGTGACTTCCCTTTTATGGATTTTGTTCTATCATGTAATAGCTTTCTCCTCTTATTGTAAAGTTTGTTAATGGCTGGGGTCCACCAGACTGGACGCTTGCCCTTTGTGGACAGAGTCTTGGTTTTATTTGGGATTGCCTGATCCATGCAGTCCTGGAGGTGTTCATAGAAGGCATTTGTAAGGGCTTCCGCAGCTTGGGTTGTGGTTTCCACTGGCTCAAGGGCCTTGAAGGATACCACACCAGTCTTGAGTAGTGTGAAGTTTGCTTTAGAGAAGTTCTTCACTGTGGTCTTTTTTGTTTGGGGTGGGGGCGGGATGTGGATTTCCAGTGAGATTAGTTTATGATCAGATCTCACCAATGAGGGATATACTTCCGGTGTGGAGCATTTTGTCCCCATGTTTGTGATAATGAGATCTAGTATATTTTCTCCTCTCGTGGGAACAGTGACTAGCTGTTCCATGGCATTTGAATTTATGAACTCCAGGAACCGTTGGGCTAGATATATATATATATATATATATATATATATACACACATATATATATATATATATATATATATATATATATATATATATATATATATATATATATATATATATATATATATATATATATATATATATATATATATATACACACACACACACACACACACACACACACACACACACACACACACACACACACACACACACATATATATGGGTTTATATGACTTCATAGACTTTTCAGAAACTCAGAATTTCCATAAACTCAAAATGAAAGAGAAAAACAAATGTACATTTTTGCAGGGGTGCAAGCCCACCACTCCCTCTGCATCTTATAGATAACAACTCCAAGATCATGCTATACTGTTGGGAAAATGGTCATTTCCCCTTTGAAGCAGTACTGTACAGATTGCAGTACATTGGAGACTGGAAAATTTACCCTTTTCCCCACTGAAGTTCAGTTCCTGAGTTGGTATAAATAAGTTACAGGCGGTGTAGGGGGTTGCAGGGGACGCTACTATAAAATAGTAGCTATAGGAAGATCTTCTATGGTTCTGTTCTGTTTTGTACATTCAAAAGATGTATAGAGTTGAAAGCTCCTGACTTCACATGCCTTGAAGAACATTTTCAGATGAAAAGCAAATACATTTCTCACTCCTGTTATCAAAAATCAAAAGACCTACATATGAAAGTAGATGAACTGAATTAGTATCACACATGAACCATAAGAACGTGAAAAATTTGTTTGAAGCATCTCAGTATTGACTTACTGATTATGCATACCATTGTGCAAGTTAGCTTTTGTTTGTTCCTTGAGTTCTGTGGGTATGTCACTCTGCATTTGTCACCCAGATGAATAGACTAGTAAAAATGTTCCCAATTCAGGCACAAACCTAACTGTAGTGTTTACATTTGTTTTAACTTATTAAAAATGTGTGGAGAAGTCCATAACAAATGGCCAGGCTCTTTATTAAAACAGTGGCAATAAATGATGTAATACAGAATGTTACAGACCAAACAATATAAAATAATTTGTGTACAATTTGAATTATAAGTTTCTTGTCAGTGTTCAAAATGAAACAAGGAAGAAAATTGTCCTACAGATTAATGTAATAAGTACACTCGTTTGAAATTGTATGTCTAGTAATGCCATACAAAAGCTGCAATATGTGTAATCAGATACAAAAATTAACTGAAATACCTGAAAAATATCTGATTTAATTGTTAATTCCACAGATATTAATGAGTGTAGAGGAAAGCATGCTGCTGACTGTGGAGCCAATGCTGTGTGCAATAATACTGCTGGAAGTTACCACTGTTACTGTAATACTGGGTATTATTCCAGTTCTGGAAATGTCACGTTCATGAGTAAGAGTGAATCAACCTGCAAAGGTAAGTGAAATTTATGGTTATTTCCATTTCTGCTGACAGCAACATTAGTAAAGAATTATATGAAACATTTTGTGGTGTATATGATAAAAAAGAACCAATACTTTAGCTTTGAAGTGCACAGTGGAAACATATTTGAAAACATTCAGCCTTTCTTCATCATACTTGCAGTTTTATCCTACATTGTATATGAAACAAGAATATTTTTACAGTGTAGCTCTCTTCAGAGTTTGTTATTGCTTTCTGTTACAAAGACACATAATTTTAGATCTCTCTAACATTGAGTAGCCCTGAATGCCATCTTTTAAGTTAGTTCCACCAAAAATAATGAATTGTGTTCATTTCAGAACTGAGGAGAAGGAACTCCCTATTCAGATGTCTCATGAGACATTTCTGGAGTGATACAAACATCTTTACATCCTGAGGGATGTTCATAGGTCCACAGAATTTATCTGTCTCCTTGGAGAAAAAGAAAGTGAATGAGATCAGAGCTTAATGTAGCTTTTGTAAATTTAGTCACTTCCTTCACTGTAGACATACTTAGTAATACATAAAATAGATCTGGATTACCATGCTGAAAGGTACATTTTTAAATGAGTTAAAAATGAAACATGCATCTTTTATGTTCTTGTGGTGTTGGTGATTCATTTTATTTGTTTATTTTATGTTTGTTTGCTTGATAACCAGGTTTGTAAGCTGGTCTTGGGACAAATTTCTGCCACAAAATAGGTCACATCCAAGTCTTGTGTAAAGGAAGTAATTTTGTTTTTCAAAATACAGCTAATGAAAACAGATCAGGAAGTCAGTCAGAAAATATAAACTTTGACTGAATATGAATAGGAACATGTTATCTATCATTTGGTGCAGAGGTTAAGGTTGTGAGCTGTATTCCCTGTAGTACATGTTTTGATTCTCACAGGCCTAGTTTGTAATCTTGAGCAAGTCACTTGATATTGCTTCCAGATCACTCCTGAAAAGGGACTCTGTGCTCATAGAGCCTGCCTGGTTAACAAATAGGTGTTATTATTAGGTTGATAATGATAATGATGAATGTGATGTAGAGAACATGATACAATAATTAATACAAAGATACTAATGATACCAGTGCTTCAGTAACAAGTAACACATTTAAATTACTTAGGTTAAAATGGTCAGTATAATATTAATAAAAATGGGCAAACGTTATTAACAGGTATGTGAATTATAATGGGCAAGCCACTATTGTTATGCAGCAGAATATTAATGAGTATTTGAGAGACTAAGTCATTGGTGTGCCAGCAATAAAGCAAAATCAGAAGTCATCAAGTGTGTTCAACTAGTTATAATGGCTGTGGTTTTGCAGCATGTACCATTTAATCTGTTATGGGTTTTGCGTTTTATTAATTGTAGTCAATATGACTCTGCCGATGACATGTAATGTCACATGAAGAAAACTTTGAATGGTTTACACAGCTGGGATCTGTAAAGTATTTAGGTTATGCATCAGCTCCAGTGTGAAGAGAAAGAGATGAGCAGAGTTGATAAGGTATTTCTGACTGCAGGACTAGTGTGAGAAAGTGAGTTCCTTGTTTTGAGCCCTTAACTCATTCCAGTCTATAGTGCCTTTTTTTTTCTTCCAGTTCACATTCATAGCTTCTTTGGGTCTAGCTTCATTTACTAAGTGACTTTATAGATAAGAATAGGCATTATTAGAAAGTACAAGGAGTTATTAACAAAATGACACTAATATTATCAATCTAGGATGTTCTGCTGTAGAGATATGTCACTGTTCATCACTTTTTATTTATATGTTCATATTTATGTTCATATTTTCATAACTGAGGGCCCTACAGGGGTATGGTGAGGTATGCCATGGTGGGAGGCAGGAAAATGTGTTGTCATTGTTCATTTATATCCCACTATACTTGATATATTGCTTGTTGATTATTAGTAATTATGAAAATAAACAGTGTTTCTAAATGTACTTTATACTTCAAAAACAAGTAACTCACAAACTGTTGCATGACATAAAGTGAACCCTTAGATGTTTTTGAAGAAAACTGTCTTTCAAATTTGCACTGTTTCACATCTTGAGAAATATTCATTGTTATTTATATACTGTTAATAATACAATTAAGAATATGTTTTCATATTTCTGTAAACATGCACTCATAGAGGAATTTTGTGTTCTCATGTGAAAACTTCTGTCTGGTTACCAAAAATTTTTAACAATATATGTCTAGGTTGTACAGCTTCCAAGATATGACACATTGTTTGTGAAAGTTTAGAAAAAAAATATAATTTGGGGTTTGTGTGCATTATATTATTTTATAGTATTTATGGAAAGACTATGAATGCACTATTATCACTACAAAGAATATTTGTTACTAATAACATTGTTATTTGTGCAGTTTTAATAGCTTTTGTTGTTCACAAAATATTTAGACGTTATATAGTCCTATCTCACTTTAATTGTTGCTGGATGGATTAGGAGCCAATTTTCAGCTCTGACTCAGCTGATGCTAAAGCTTGAGAGCTTTTACTGGCTTGAGGCTAAGCCCTAACCCATGGTGCCTCACGGCGATTCCCCAGATCTATTTTGCTGTGAAAGCTACAAGGTTGTCTCCTTACTGGCTTGTTGGCTAAGTAAAAGATTTTTTCATAAATCTTTGATATTTTTGTCTAGTTTTCTTCATTGTTCTATTTAAATAGTTCTTACATTTTACCTGTGTGATGGTAGTGAGTGCTTGATCCCCTGTCCCTTTTTTCTTAGGATTGTACAGCCTGTTTTAGTTAGAGGACCGTAGTTGCCCATTTAAATTAGAGGGCCTTTCCTGTCTGAGGGCTAGTCCTTCTTATATATATATATATATATATATATATATATATATATAAACTCTCTCTTCTCTTTATAGCTTGCCTTGTTATTATTGTCATTGTTATTGTTATATTGTTAGCTTTGTTTTTTCTCAGTAATATGTCCAAAGACAAAGACAGAGCACATAAGAACAATGCCCTCCTGAGTTCAAGAAATGCGATGTGTTCTCATAAAATGTCATTGACTGACAAGTCACACTAGCTGTGTGTACTGTTTGGGAGAGGCTCATTTACAGGAACCCTGTACTTTCTGTCATGTCTTTATTACTAGAGTTCTTAATGAAAGAAAACAAAAATTGATTGACAGGGGTCTTATGACTAGTTCCTTCCAGGAACAGCTGGAACTTGGTTAGACAGTCCCCAAAACTTTGAAGAGAAAATCTCCATTGGTTCCAGCTTGGGAGCCATCAAAGAAGTCTAAAGTGACGGAGCCGAGGAGTTTTGGCTCCGATTCCTCTTCTTCTGTCTCGGTGCCATCCGTTTCTTTGGTGCCGAGGCAACCTTCGGTATCGTGACACTCACCTGCTTTGGACCCTATCTCACAAACCTTGAGAGCTCTTATTTTAGAAAGGAGGAGCTCTCCTTCTATCTCCACCTGTTCCTCCAGGACACTTTTGGATGAGGATATCAAGCAGGTGGTGAAGAGGCTGCTCTGTGACCCAGCTCTGGCTAAAAAGTTAGCTCTTCCAGACCCAAAGGCATCAGAGCCATCCCATCTAAAGACTATTGCTCCTCCTCCGAATGCTTTGCTCTCAAAGCTAAACACTTCAGGTCCTTCTGTGCTGGATCCTTCAGTTCCGAGAATACTTCCTGCTTACTCGGAACCAATAACTCTATCCTCATCAGCTCAATCTGGAGCAGAGGGGTCTGGGAGCCGATGCTCTTGAGTCGACTCTGAGAGGGATAGTCACCCTGTTTTTTCTTCGGAACCAACCCTCTCTCTCGGTGCTTCGGCTCGACTGAGCTTGGTTCCCACATCTTCTTTGGAACCTGTCCCCCCTGCTTGGAGTTGACCTTCCATTTCCTCAGAGCAGAGGTCATCTTCGGAGTGGGTTGGAAAGGTCTTTGAAGCAATAGAGAAAGCTTTGTCCAGTGACAAAGCCCTTCCTTTGGGCCTGATGTCCCACCAGAAGCTGGTAGCACCCTCTTCTTCCCCCCCACCCCCTCAGTGTAGGGAACCAGGGACTCAAGGAGCCCCATTGGAGGTGTTCCCTCTTCTGAGACCTCCCCAGATTATCCCACTGGAGACCTCCCTTGGAATAGACTTTGTAAGAGGAAGCACGTTGACTCACCCGAGTCTGTCATGTCAGACACTGATTGGATGAGTCAGAAGGGTCTCCAAGATCCCCCTCTGAGGAGATCTCTTTTGCTGGCATCCTTGAACTCCTTAGACAGAGAGGTGATTGGAAGATCTCTAACCCTACTGAGGATGAAGCAGTGTACCTTGAGGTCTTTGGTTCCCGAACATCCACCTCCTGGGTGACACCGCCATATGACCAACTCTTGGGAGTCATATCCCAGAAAACTTGGTCCTCCCCGGACACAGTGGAGCCTGTCCCAAGGAGGCCAAACAAATTTATGACTGCCCCTGAAGACAAATCCTTTCTTTCTAAGGGAGTTCCTTTGGATGCTATAGTGGTAACAGCGGCCACAAAAAAGTTTTCTGAGACATCTTCAAATATCAGTCCTCCTAATAAAGACTCCAAGATGATGGATAGGTATGGAAAGCATACCTTCTCTTCAGTGGCATTTACCTTATGATCGCTGAATTACTGGTCCCATTTTACTAGACTTCAAAGGGATCTCCTGAAGGAGTTGGGAGATACCCTTCAGGGTTCAGTAGCTTCGGGATCCTAGGACAAGGTATCTGCGCAGCTCTCCACCCTTACATCTATCGCTAACTCCTCCACGAGGCTGATTTCCTATGCAGCTGATGGAGCGAGCAGGGCAGCCACAGCAGGAATTTCTCTTAGGAGACATTCCTGGATGCATCTTTGCAACTTTACGGAATCCTTTAAGTCTTCCTTTATCAACGTCCCCTTTGATGGTTCAACTCTTTTTGGACTGTAGGTAAAAGAGACTTTGACCAGGTGTGAGCAGGAAGGGAAAGCCTTATCTGCTGTTGGAGTCCATTTCTCTCTTCCTTCTAGACCTTATCCCAGGGGTCAAACAGGAGGGAAAATGTGGATCCGTAAATCCCAAAAAGTTTTCCTTTGGGAACAAGGTCAATCCTCCCCTAGAGGCAGAGTGGGAGGATATAATGGAAGATGCCACGCTCGTGGCAGAGGAGGTCCACAACATCAGGGAAATAGAGATGCCTTCTATGATCATCCATTCCATAGCCCCTGAGGGGTTACCCAACTGTCCATCTCTAGGGGCAGTCGGGAGTCATCTTTCACTGTACCCAAGCGCCTGGCTACAAATTTCCCAAGGTCGTTGGGTACAAAACATAATTTCCAAAGGTTACCTTATTCCCTTTGTTTCCAATTCCCTGGTAAACCGGTCTCTACCAGATGTGCCACCCATTCAAATAGACCGTGCAACATCAGAGGTCATCTTGTTGCTCCACAAAAGAGTCATCCAGGAAGTCCCCACAAAGCAAATATGATCCGGAACTTACTCACGATTCTTTTTAGTTCCAAAAAAGACCGGGGACTGGAGATCAATTCTAGATCTCAGCAAACTCAACAAGTCTGTAAAGAAATCGAAGTTTCATATGATCACTTTGCAGTCAGTATTTCCCTTTATTGGGAAAGACAGTTGGATGTGCTCAATAGATCTTCAGGATGCGTACTACCATATCAAAATGGACAGGTGCTCCAGAAGACATCTACGCTTTTGGCTGGGAACCAGTCATTTTCAATTTCGAACACTGCCCCTTGGCCTCACTATAGCCTCCAGAGTGTTCACGAAATGCATGGCAGTGGTAACGGCTCACCTGAGACATCAAGGATTCCAGGTGTTTCCGTACCTAGACGACTGGCTCTTCACTGCTACCACCAAGCACCAACTAATCAGAACCAGGGATGAGACTCAATCCTTGTGCACCAGATTAGGCATCACAATAAATCTAAAAAAATCAGCCTTATCTCTATCGCAGCACATTGTCTTCTTAGGCTCAGACATAGACTCAACCACCATGACCGCAAAACTGACACCAGAAAGAATAGAATCGTTGCACAACCAAGTCAGATTCTTGTTGAAGACAAACAAAGCACAGGCCAGGACAGTCCTGCAGGTTCTAGGGACTATTGCTTCCACCATTCTCTTTGTTCTCCTAGTCCATCTGCACATGAGAGTACTTCAGTGGCTACTATTTGCCCAGTGGTCAATGCAGGATCTCCTCTTGTCTCACCAAATACTCATCACAAACTCCTGCAAGAAAGATCTAACATGGTAGTTGCGTACAAATCAACTTCATCTAGCTCGCCCACTTGTTCCACCTCAACAAAATGCAGTTTTGACCACGGACGCTTCCCAGATAGGGTGGGGGGGCATTATCTGGGAACGACGGTCCAAGGTATTTGGCAGGATCACGAGAACCACTTACATATAAATACTCTGGATATGAGAGCGGTGCTATATGCATTGCAAGCACTTCACAATTCTCTTCCCACCGGGACAATTGCGATGCAGTCAGACAACATGTCTGTAGTGTGTTACATAAACTAGCAAGGGGGAACCAAATCTTACCCACTTTGTCGAGAGTCTCTAAGAATATGGAAATGGGTGATGGACAATCAACGCTTTCTAGTAACAACGCACATTCCGGGGAAGTTCAATATGATAGCAGACAAACTAAGTCGTGCAATTCTAATGCCTCATGAGTGGTCCCTGAATACAGAGGTTGCAGAAGAGATTTTCCTAAAATGGGGCCAACCTTGCTGTGACCTATTCACCATGTACATGAACACCAAATGCAGCAACTACTTTGCTCTCATTCCCCATCCTGGGATGTCACCCAGGGATGCTCTGGTTCACAATTAGCCTCTGGGACTCCTTTATGCTTTTCCACCTTTTCCTCTCATACCAAAAGTGATTCAGAAAGCAAAACTGTTGAAGAGTACCCTGATCCTCATTGCTCCATACTGGCCTCACTAAGTCTGGTTCCCCTTCCTGTGGCCCTATCTCTTGGAGGAACCATGGATTCTGGAACCATCTCCAGACCTCCTGATTCATCAATCAGGATAGTTCCAGCCTTCTATCCAAACCCTGAAATTGACAGCATGGCTGCTCCAGTTCCAAAAAGAGCCAGGTGTATTTCTCTTTCCCCTACAGTCAAGCACATTCTAATTTCTTCACACAAAACTTCCACCAGGAATTTATATTCCAGTAAATGGAGAAGGTTCTCCATTTGGGCAGCAAACCAAGGCATAGATCCCTGCTCAGCTCCCATAGAGTCTGTCCTGTCCTTCCTGGCATCCATTTTTCAAGAAGGAGCTGCAGCTTCTACCATTAGAGTTCAGTTAGCTGCCATTTTAATTATCATTTTGGCTACGTGGGAAATCCAGTCATGTCCTACTCTTTATGCAAAACCTTTTTGAAAGGAGTCCTCCTTCTCAGACCTCCAATTAAGAAACCACCGGAACCCTGGGACCTGAACTTAGTTCTCACAGCTTTAATTTCTTCACCTTTTGAACCGTCTTTTTTCATCTGATTTAAAACTGTTGTTTTGGGAGACTTTGTTCTTAGTTGCTATAACATTTGCTAGGAGAGTTTCAGAATTGCAAGCCCTCATCATTTGACCTCCTTATATTGTTTTCCACAAAGACAGAGTCTCCCTCAGAACTAATCCTTCCTTTCTTCCTAAGGTATGTTCAGAACATAATCTGAACACAACTATCGAACTACCAGTTTTCTTCCCAAATCATAGTAACCAATCAGAATACAGACTACACCAATTAGATGTCCACAAAATTCTCAGGTTTTACCTGCACGGACTAAAGATTTTCAAAAATCGGACCAATTGTTTGTTTCCTTCTCAGACAAAAACAAAAGCTTGCCTGTCTCTAAGGTCACTTTGTCTAAATGGCTTTCAGACTGTATTTCTTTTGCTTAAAAAACTGCTGGCAGCAGTTTCAACTTCATATGCCTTTAGATCAAAACTCCCAATTGATACCATTTGTGCAGCAGCTACTTTGGTAAGACTGCATACCTTTGTCACTCATTACAAATTGGATTTTGCCTTCCGGTACAGGTCATCCTTTGGGTCCACTGTGCTGAAGAATCTCTTTGCTTGAGCCACCCAGGATAAAGGTGCTAGGGACGCTGTCCCATCCAGCAAGAATTATGGCAAATTAGGACTACATAACATAAAGAAGTTATGTACTTACCATAACCTTCCATGTTTGTAATCCATCTCGAATACATTCTTGCATCCCACCCTCCTTCCACCTTCCTATATCCTGGAGGAACTGGTGGACTATCCATTATGCTGTCTGACCTGGTTGTAGTTGTCCATCCACTTGTCATGGACAGTAATACAAAGTATTCCTTTTGTATGTGCATAGTTATTATTATTCTTGCAAACAAGATCTGGGGAATTGCTGTGAGGCACCATGGAATAGGGGTTAGCTTCGAGCCAGTAAAAGCTCTCGAGCTTTAGTATTGGCCTAGTCAGATGGCACAAGAATGTAGGCAAGAAGGACTACAAACATGGAATGTTATGGTAAGTAAATATCTTCTTTTTTATTTATCTTGTCTTTTTTTAATTTATTTTTCAGAAAATGCTGTGGAATGTATCATATGTTTAGGCTGCTAGAGGTGTGACATTCCACATCACGTAGGTGCAAATGGTTTAAGGAGTAGAGTGCTGCATTAACTTATCAACCCCTGTAGAGAATAACTGTAAATAAAAAAAGCAAGTTGCCTCTTTCTTGTAACAGCCATATAACCCTCCAGGGAGAAAAGCAGTGATGTTCTCTTCAATCACAAAGAGTACAATTTTTACTTATAGCTTGCTAATGATGTAAGACTCACCAGGCTCAATTACCTTTCTTGCTATCCAACTCAAGAATACTGTCTGGTTAACTAACTTAACATTTCACTGAGTATACAAGAGAAGAACAACAATTAATGAATCAAAACAAGGACTGAAGGATGATGTGTTTTATTACCTAATGAGCATAGCTTTCAGTGCTGTACCTCTCTACCATAAAGGATACAAATTAACTGATGTACTGTTTGCTGAGTTTTTAAAAATCATTATTGCTGTTAGAACTGCTAGAGTACATATGTTGTTTTGTACTCAGTCATGCATATTACTAATTCAAATACCCCCACGTTATGTTATTAAGAAATTAGAAATCGTATTGTGTACTTATTTGGATTTAAATTAGGCACTAGAGTTGTAAATAATGCTTATGAAATATTATATTTAGAAGAGATGAGTGACAAGGTTGAAAACATATACAGTACTATATTTTTAAGGGAAATAAGTCCATAGGCAAGAACTAGGCTAGACACGTTTGCTTGAACACTGATAGAGGGTCTTGTGGGCAGAGCCATAGGTAATTCATGTATCAAGATATGGAGAATTTGACAGGAGAAGAACACTGTAGCATAATTTAGAGTTATGTGAGTATGTGTAGGAGGATGAAACTATTCTGTAATAAATGAGTGATGGGTGATAACTATGTATACCACATCTTGTGATGTAGATAGATAGATCTGATTTTCTAACACTCCCAGTAGCAGAATCTGGAATAAAAATGTAAAGATCATTATAAACTGCTGATAGATTCTGTATTAGAATTTGTATCACAAGAAATCACATTAGCTGATGACTGTTTCACTGGAATTTTGAAATAATGTTTGGCAGGTCTTGGTTGTATCTGTCAATCTCTGTGATACTATGGTGGATGCATTTTATTTGGAAACCTCAACAAGTTTCTTTGATTTGCCTTGTGCAAGTGTGTATCATTTCCTTGTATTACATAAGATCTCAGGCTTTGATGCTTACTAGCTACAGTTTAAATCTATGGCTGAAATTCAGAAAATAAGGGTCTCTAGTCACTAGGCCAGTTTACAATATGATAGTAAAAGCAAATCAGAGACAGCTTTAGCCAGAAGGAGGAAGAACAACAATGTGCATGTCTCTGAATCACTTCTATTTACCACTCATCTTAAAGCACATTGTGTTCATATTGTCCTCTGGCAGTCATTAACTGTCCAGAAGGTTTCAGAACATCCTTGATGTTGCCTCTTATATGTGCTCAATCCTTTAAAACATGTTAGGGAATGTGATAATTGAAAGAGGCTTACACTCATTCAGTAATAATGGATGTTAGAGCTTTATATTTCTTACTGCTCAGAAGAATGCACATTGATGCAAAAAAACTGTTTTTCTATTGCATTTTAAAAGGAATTAGAAGACTGCTTAAAAACTGTCCCTGCTGCTGGCCACCCCCCCCCCCAGTATGTTTTGCTTTGTCCAAGATTCCTAAGCAATGACATGGTGGAGTATGACAGCCCCCACCCCCTGCCACATGCATACATACTGTTCATCATTCTCACTGTTACAGTCACCTTTAGTTTGCATGGGTTGTGTCTTACTCAAGGCATAATAACAATCAGCCAGCTGTAAAAGCTATGTTTCCCTCCCATTCTACTCAAGTGCTGATTAGTCAGCCCTGAAGAGGGAAAATCAGCAAAGTAGAAAATCTTCAGTGCTTTCTTCCTGCCCCTTGAAGGTGCAGTTATGAGGCTTCATAAGACTAGCAGTTAACCTTTCAGCTCATTTCAGGCACAGAAGTCAAGTCACCTCTGGGGGGGAAATATATATTTTAGTGTGCTTAGTTTAAATATGTGTATATATATATATATATATATATATATATATATATATATGTGTGTGTGTGTGTGTATATATATATATATATATATATATATATATATATATATATATATATAAAGTATTATTTTTACTTTTATTTTGAATGTCTGTTGTGGTCCATTTAGAACACCTGCTATTTCTTAGCAACTGTGTGTTTCCTTTTTGGGACTGCTTATATAAATATTTTATTTTTTTATAAAATGTTTAGTGTGGGTCAGTGTTTTATTTTGGCAGGGATGATGACAGGGCAACTTATTTGCCATTTGTTTTAGACATACTAATTTTACTACTGATTGTGTATTGCTTTGTTCTGAGGACTCGTTGTGAGTGGGTAAGTGAAAGTGTACTATTTATGTAGACTTTTGATAACATACCTTCCAACCAACTCACTTCAATGATTCTAGACACATCTGACACATCTTTCTCAGTCACAGCATGAATACTTACCCCACTCCTGCCAGCCCAACTTCTGCAATTCTTAGAAAGAAAAAAAAAACTTACCCAAGAGCCCTTATCAACTCAACAGTCAAAATATCCCTAGAGAGGATATGTAAGATATGTCTAACGAGGACAGATAGAAAGGTCTTCATCTCCTGCTTATTCTCAAGCCCAAAACTGTGATGGTGAGGGGCACTGGTTCACTTACTGTGGAGGTTAAAGATAATTTGTCATGCACAGCAGACAATCTTATTTTTTTATTTTCAACTGAACATTGATCTCTATAGTCAAGAATTTTTTGACAAGTGGTAAGCCAAACTGTATAAAAATCTGAATTATGGTGGTTACCAGAAAGATTACAATCCATAGACCCCGTGTAACTGTCAAACTTTGTATACTGGCTGTAAAATATGCCAAGTCTAACTGAAGTTTTTTTTTCAGTTATTTTAGTTTTGATTAATAATTTCTGCGTATCAGAGACAATCTCTTTGTTTATTAATAGCAAAGCCTACAATGAATTTGAAATTCAGAGAAAAAGAAAAATTCACAAAAATGAAAAAGATACACGATTATGAAAAGAACGCCAATTCCAAGGCAGTGATTGAAGTTAAGTGAAGTAAAATGTCAAATAACTCTACTTGTGACTAGATGTGTTAGCTGAATCTGCAGTCAGATTTTTTAGATCCATCAGACTCTTTAAGGGAATATCCACTTTGACAGTGGCTGTGGTTAGCGGAAGTCCTGAAGGAATCTGTGCAATAGGACATGAATTCTTCAATGAAAACCAATGTTTAAGCAAGTATATACAAAACATAATACGTTACTGTGATAGTAAGGACAAAAACAAAGCCTACAAATGGATATATGTACAACAGAACCTGTTTGAATGGCAGCAACAGTCATTCATAAGTGGAGACAGTACAACAGAATACTATCACTCCAAAATGGCAATGCCAGAAGCAGAAAAAGAATCAGAAGAACAAGAAAAGAAAAAAAGTAACGATTGATGCCATTGATTTTTTAGGTACTTAATTTGTCCAAAAAGACTTTAAAAGAAGTTGAACTTTCTGTTTTAAGTAAGGACATTTTATTTGTTATATTTATTTGTTAAGTATAGTATAAAATAGGACAAATGTTAAATGATTCTGCATTTCATAAAAAGGTTTATAGATTTGTGGCTATACGAACATTATTTAGAGAATATTATTATATATGACAATTCCTAGCCTCCCATGATCATGATCTTGTGTTGTCTCACAATTTTTTAGTGAGCTTAACCTTCCTTAGGATTTTTTCTCATGTAAATATGTATATACTGTGGAATGATCAAACACCTTCATATAGTATCACAACCTATGCGTTAAAGATCACTAGAAATCCATCCTTGTTTGCTGATCTTCTATACTCTATCTATTTATCTCTAGTGTTTTTCTTTCTTAGGTTTTTGTGTGACCTTTAGTATCTCTTATCATAAATTACTAGGTGTATCTAATTTTGTAATATGTTATAAAGATTTGTACTACACCATTTCTAATGCAAATGTATTAGTCTTATTCATCTATTCTTAGATACATTTTTCCTTTTCTGTACTGAAATATAAAATATATAATCTTAGGCTTGTACTATAATTGTTAAAACTTCTTATGTACCAAATTATACTGTTATTGTCTTTGTCTTGACCTTTTATGTTGTTGTAATTTGCGGAGCTTTTCTCCCCGGGCCTCCACTGAAAATGGACATATATCCAGCTGGACTCTCCCGGTCAACAAATGTAAGATAAAATAAAATAAATAAATGATATTTACACTTTTTGTGTAGTGCCCAAACCTGTTATAGTTTTTTTTTTATTTTTGGGTTTGTATAAATACATAAAGATTCCACAGATCTACCATTGAGACTTATTGTGCATTCTAAGGATTCCAAGTTCGGACCTATTTCTTTTGTTCTGGGAGGAGCTTTAACGGATGTATTTGCTTGTTCTTCTTTTTGAAGGACTTATTTCATTTTAAAGAACATATTTCTAATGATTGTTTGAAAGGTGATGAATTTTTGTTTAGTGTAGATGTTTGGTATCTTTTATACCATTGAAGAAAAATAAGAGCAAAACTGATAACACCAAGAAGAGTAGTTCCATCTTTTATACCATCATATCTCACGACCTTGGATGTGAATGGCTTGGAATATGTTACAAAAACAACATTGATTTTCTGTTAAAAACATTAGATTATTATGAGAATATATGGATTTAGTTCTTAAATATAATTACTTCACAAATAAGTTACAGGGGTTGCTATGGGGATCACTGTAACCCCTAATTTTGCTAATTTGGTAATGAGTTATTGGAAAATGAGTTAATTTACAGCAGTTCATATTTTTCTTAAGTGGTGCTCTTTGGACATTTCATTTATATTTTCTTATTATGAAATGGAACAAGAACTGGATTTGTTTCTAGATTATATAAAGTTAACCGTTATTATTTTAAGTTTTAATTGTTAGTGGGATTTTAGCAATGTTATTTTTCTTGACACTAAGGTATACAAGAATATAATTAAAATCAGTTGGCAATGTCTGTGTATTATAATGCTACAAGTATTTCTCTTTTGCACTTTAAAAGTATGCACCCTTCTTACGTAAAAACAAAATATTGTTAAACGTATGACTGCAAGGATTACAAACCTAAAAAATTAGTTCTAATAAGAGAAGAAATGAAACTTAAGTTTGTTTACAGGGGTTATCCCAGTACTCTGATCAGTAATTCAATGGTTAGGGAAGGAGGTAGTGAATTGATGGGTAAAGACAATGTGGATTAGAAGGCAGCCATGACTTTTACATATATTTTGGATAGTCAAAATATAAAAAATATTATATCTGATAATTGAAAGATTTTAACAGGCAACTTGGAAGTGTTATCTAGGGTGGGTTTAACCCCCAGATTTATTAATAAAAGAAATATTAATTTTAAACAGTTATCTGAAATTTCAAACGAAAAATGAAACAATTGTTGCTACTTATAAATGTCACTCGTAGAATATGTTGATTTATTTATAAAGCTACCAACATTTTTGTGTTAGCATTATTATAACTTACTGTTCTCTAAAGTATTTAACCTGTTTGTCACATTTTGTGGTCTGCGTTGCAGTCTGTGGTAAATCATTTTGTGTTGTTAAGACCAACAGAAATTTAAAGAACAGTATTTATGAAAGTTTAAATAACAGTAAAAATTAGAGAGAGCAATACCTTGTACGAACATACCATGAAATGTTCTGAAAATAGGTTATTTATGTCCTACATTCTAGATTATGCACCTGTGAATTTTAGAGGTGGTAGCTGGGAAGATGAATTACCCTACAGAGAATGCAAATGGCAAATATTTTTGGATGTTTATACAGACAGCAGAATGAATTCCAATGTGAATTTTAAGAAATTTGAGAATTGTTATTTGATGACACAACTAGTCATATGACTTTTTAGATTATTTAAAGTGTTAATGCATTTGTGGCAAACAGATCTAAAGTAGAGTTCTTTGCAGCTTGTTACAGATTAAACTTTATCCTTTTTTCTTTCTTTTTTACTTTCTTTTAAGTACATAAAGTACTGGGTCTAGAATGGACCCTTCTGATACACCAGTGGAAATGGGGAAGAAGGGGGATAGGTCCTGATTCCATTTTGCAGCCTGCTGTCTGTTGGAGAAATAGCTATAGAAACAACTAAGAGCTGAATGAGACAGTGATAGGAAATATAATTCCTTGTTTAGGAGTTGGTGTGACATGTCAAATGCTTTTGATAGATCCAGGAACAGAGAAGATATTAGATTACCATTGTTTTTGTTGATATTTATGGTTTCTGAGAAACTAAGCAGAACTGTTGTGCTGTGGTGTGGTCAAAAGCCATATTGTGAGAAGGAGAGTGGTTTATTGTTTATAAGATGGGTTAGGAGTTGGGAGTGTTTGCATCTTTGTAATTTTTGGAAAGAAAGGAGAGAATTGAATTTGGGTGGTAGCTGGGAGGTCTATGACTGATCCACCTTTGTGAAGTGGTATAATATGGGTGCATAGTTTTCTGTGTTAAATCTATATATGAGTGTAAAGATGGGGTATGCTAGGTTATCAGCAGCTAACTTAAGGTACTTGGGTGAGAGTTTGTCAGCAGCTGGTGCAGTTCATATGCTGTTTGTACAGTAGCTAGATATATATATCATCACTGAGAGTGCAGTATACGCGGTGATGCTGTTCATATGCTGTTTGTACAATAGCTAGATATACATCACTAACAGTGCAATATAATGGGTGGTGCTGTTCATATGATGTTTTTTTAATAGCTAGATATATGTCATCATTGACTGTGCAGTACAATGGGTGGTGCTGTTAATATGCTGCTTGTGTAATAGCTAGATATACATGATCATTGACAGTGCAGTATAGTGGGTGGTGCTGTTCATATGCTGTTTGTACAATAGCTAGATATACATCATCACTGAGAGTGCAGTATAATGGGTGGGGCTGTTCATATGCTATTTGTACAGTAGCTAGATGTACATCATTGCTGAGAGTGCAATATAATGGGTGGTGCTGTTAATAAGCTGTTTGTGCAATAGCTGGCTATACATCATCACTCAGCCTGCAGTACAATGGGTGATGCTGTTCATATGCTGTTTGTGCAATAGATAGATCTACATCATCACTCAGCGTGCAGTATAATGGGTGATTCTGTTCATATGCTATTTGTGCAATAGATATACATCATCACTCAGCATGCAGTATAATGGGTGATTCTGTTCATATGCTGTTTGTGCAATAGATAGATCTACATCATCACTCAGTGCAGCACAGTGGGTGGTGGTGTTCATATCCTATTTCTGCAATAGCTAGATATTCATCTCCACCGAGAGTGTAGTATAATGGGTGGTGCTTTTAATATGCAGTTTGTGCAATAACTAGATATAAATCATCACTTAGCTTGCAGTACAATGGGTGGTGCAGTTCATATGCTGTTTCTGCAATCACTACATATTCATCATCACTGAGAGTGCAGTAGAATGGTTGGTGTTGTTCATACGCCATCTGTGCAGTAGCTAGATATACATCATCAATGAGAGTGCTGTACAACTGGTGGTGCTGTTCATATGCTGTTTGTACAATAACTAGATATACATTATCGCTGTGAGTGCAGTCCTATGGATGGTGCTGTTCATATGCTGTTTGTATGAGCTAGATATACATCATCATTGAGAGTGCGGTACTATGGGTGGTGCTGTTCATATGCTATTTGTGCAGTAGCTAGATATACATCACTGAGAGTGTGCAGTACAATGGGTGGTGCTGTTCATATGCTTTTTGTACCACAGCTAGATATACCTCATCACTGAGAATGTAGTATTCTGGGTGGTGCTCTTCATATACTGTTTGTACAATAGCTAGATATACATTATCACTAAGAGTGAGTACAATGGGTGGTGCTGCTCATATGCAGTTTCTGCAATAGCTAGATGTCCTTCTCATGTTGCAGTATTCAGTATAGTATGGAGGTTGCTGCCTGCAGCATTGACATCCAGCCAGTATACCAAAGTCTTGGGGTAGGAGGGTACGTGTGACATCCTCTGTCAGAGCCAGAAACTGACATAGGGTATAATAGTGACATCTGCACGTACCCTCTTCAGAATTTTTCTACAGCAGTGAACGTCGGACTCAGGACTAACTTACTATTCAGTTATAGTCCATTTAAATGCCATTTCTGCTTGTCTGCCCATGTTACCACCTCTGGCTTCTAGATTTGAGGTCAAGCTTTTCCTGAAAGGGTGCTTCATATCAGACCCCCTCCCGAAAGCCTATACCTCCACTTTGGGACCTCAGTTTTGTTCTAGAAAAGCTTACATTGCCATCTTTTGAACTGCATTCAGTACCCCTAAAATTGTAAAGCCTGAAAACAGTTTTGCTACTGCCCCTTACTTCCACCGGGAGGGTATCAATGATACAAGCCCTTATGGCTACCTCTGCTTACCTTATTTTATACAAGGACAAAGTTGCACTTAGGACTAACACCAGATTCATGCCTAAGGTGGTTAATGAACTCTCATTAAACCAGACCATTAACCTACCTGTTTTTTACCCTAATCCTCAAAATGCCTCAGAGAGGACCCTTCACTCTCTGGATGTCCACAAGCAACTAAGGTACTACTTAGACAATACAAAACCTATTAGAAAGGCTAAACAACTATTCATCTCCTTCCACCCTAGTGCTCTAAGGAAGGCAGCCTCCGAGCAGACAATCTCTTCATGGATCTCAAAAGCCATTGGCATATGTTATTCATGGCATGGGAAAACCTTACATGGACAGGTCAAATCACACTCAACCAGGGAAGCTACTTCCTCAGCTGCTTTTTTCAAAGGGGTTGATTATGCCTCAATCTTGGAAGCTGCTATCTGGGCTTCAGTACACACCTTCACCAAACATTACAAACTGGACCTAGCCTCCAGCGCTAGAGACAGATCTATTCTTCAGGGTCTTATTGACCAAGCACCCCAAGCCTCATAGCAAAAAGCTTTGGTACTCTCCCTACTGTAATGAATACTACAACATGAGAAGGGTTCCTATCAGAAGACCGGGAGTGCAGTAGAATGGGAGATGCTGTTCATATGCTGCTTGTACAATAGCTAGATGCACATCATCACTGAGATTGCATTACAATGGGTGGTGCTGTTCATATGCTGTTTGTGCAGTAACTGGATATACATCACCACTGAGGGCGCAGTAGGATGGGTGGTACTGTTCATATGCTGTTTCCCTACTGGCTAGATATACATCATCACTGAGAGTGCAGTGTAATAGGTGGTGCTGTTCCCATGCTCTTTATGCAGTAACTACATATATGTCATCACTGACAGTACTACATAGTGGGTGGGTACTGTTCATATGCTGTTTGTGTAATAGCTAGATATACATCATCACTGTGAGTGCAGTCTAATGGGTGGTGCTGTTCATATGCTGTTTGTACAATAGCTAGATATACATTACCATTGATAGTGCAGTGTAATGGGTGCTGCAGTGCATATGCTCTTTATGTAGTAAGTAGATGTGCATCATCTTTGAGAGTGAAGTGTAATGGGTGGTGCTGTTCATATGCTCTTTGTGCAGTAACTACATATACATCATCATTGAGAGTGCAGTCTAATGCTGTTCCTGTGCTGTTTGTGCAATCACTAGATATTCATCATTACTCAAAGTGTAATAGAGTGGGTGGTGCTGTTCAGATCCTCTTTGTAGAATAGCTTTATATTAATCACCATTTAGAGTGCAGTACAATCAGTGCTGCAGTTCATATGCTGTTTGTGCAATCACTAGATGTACATCATCACTGAGAGTGCAGCAAAAATGGGTGGTGCTGTTCATATGCTGTTTGTGTAATAGCTAGATATACATCATGACTGAGAATGCATTATAGTTGGTGGTGCTGTTCATATGCCATTTGTGCAATTGTTAGAGGTACATCATCAGTGAGAGTGTAGTACAATAAGTGGTGCTGTCCCTATGCTGTTTCCATCATACTTAGATGTACATCACCACTATGAGTGCAGTTCAATGGGACATGCTGTTCATATGCTGTTTGTACAGTAGATAGATATACATCATCACTGAGAGTACAGTACAATGGCCGGTGCTCTTAATGTGTTGTTTGTACAAATACTAGATATACATCATCGCTGGGAGTGCAGTACAATGGGAGGTGCTGTGCATATGCTGTTTACCTAATAGCTGAAAACACATCATCACTGAGAGTGCAGTACAATGCATAATGCTCTTTGTTATGCTGTTTGTGAAAGCAGTATAATGGCTGGGGCTGTTCATGTGCTGTTTGTACAATAGCTAGATATACTTCATCACTGGTAGTGCAGTACAGTGGGTGGTGCTGTTCATATGCTGTTTGTGTAATAGCTAGATATACATCATGACTGAGAATGCATTAGAGTTGGTGGTGCTGTTCATACACCATTTGTGCCATAGCTAGATGTACATCATCAGTGAGAGTGCAGTACAATAAGTGGTGCTGTCCATATGCTGTTTCTGTAATACCTAGATGTACATCATCACTGAGAGTGCAGTTCAATGGGTCATGCTGTTCATATGCTGTTTGTACAATAGCTAGATATACTTCATCACTGAGAGTGCAGTACAATAGGTGGTGCTCTTAATGTTTTGTTTGTAGAATTACAAGATATACATCATCGCTGAGAGTGCAGTACAGTGGGAGATGCTGTTCATATGCTGTTTATCTAATAGCTGGAAACACATATTTACTGAGAGTGCAGTACAATGCATAATACTCTTCGTTATGCTGTTTGTGTAAACAGTATAATGGCTGGGGCTGTTCATATGCTGTTTGTGCAATAGCTAGATATACTTCATCACTGCTAGTGCAGTACAGTGGGTGGTGCTGTTCATATGCTGTTTGTGCAATAGCTACATATACATCATCACTGATAATGTAGTATTATGGGTGGTGCTGTTCATATTCTGTTTCTACAACAGCAACATATAAATCATCACTTAGAGAACAGTACAATGGGTGGTGCTGTTTATATGCTGTTTGTGCAATAGCTAGATATACATCATCACCGAGAGTGCAGCACAATCGGTGATGCTGTTCATATGCTGTTTGTGCAATAGCTAGATATACATCATTGCTGAGAGTGCAGTGGAAGGGGTGGCCCTGTTCATATGCTGTTTGTGCAATAGCTAGTTATACCTCATCACAGAGAGTGCAGCACAATCGGTGATGCTGTTTATATGCTATTTCTCCAAAAGCTACATATACATCATCATTGAGAGTCCTGTAGAGTGGGTGATGCTGTTCTTAATGCTGTTTGTGTAATATCTAGATATACATCATCACTCAGAGTTCAGTACAATGCGTGATGCTGTTCATATGCTGGTTCTGTAATAGGTAGATATACATCATCACTGGTAGTGCAGTACAGTGGGTGGTGCTGTTCATATGCTGTTTCTGCAGTAGCCAGATTTACATCATCGCTGAAAATGTAGTATTATGGGTGGTGCTGTTCATATGCTGTTTCTACAATAGCAACATATATATCATGAAGCCAGGGATCTACACACCAAAATCGAAAATCCATAAAAAATGTCCAAACCAAGCAGGAAAACGTGTACTCAACGTTTATTTAGGCCACAAAGTCTCTATTTAGCTTTTCGTCTGTGACTCCTCACCAACTTCCTCAAAACAGGAAATAAACCAAACACATTCAACACATCCTGTTTAAATGCTACAATGTAACTCCCTACTTTTGCCACACTGCCACCTGTGGTCGGAATACAAAATTTTTATATATTTAAAAAGGGCATAAAAAAGGCATAAAACTGTTTAAAAACATGTGCAAATATAAAAATCACTCCTTTAACAATGTAATTAAAAAAAAAACCCTAAGACAATGGCCAGCAGGCTTAACTTGGAAAAAAGAAACCGGTAATATGTAATAAAATAAAATAAATAACTCACTTCATGGTTACTAAATTAGACACATGATGAAGCAATGCATGTGTAAAAAAATTTTTTTGGACAAAGGCTACTGAAAAGCATATATCATAATTTTGCACATTAACGTGTGAATAGCAAAACTACCTTATCAAACTTTTCAATTTCAAAACACAGGCAATTGAGAACATGTTGTTCAAGCCTGAAAAATGGTATGCTTCCAACCTTAGTTGCCAAAGCAATTCTCTGAGTTCCAACAAATAGGAAGCAGGCCCCCCCCCCCTATTGTCATGCACAACCTGATCTATCACTGTGAAGCTAAACCCATGCCCTGGGCACTCGCTAATGTGTTTAGCAAGTGCATTAGCCATTTTTTCTTTCTTGATGGCATATAGATGTTCATATAGGCGCTTATGTAGTTTCCACTCAGTTTTCCCTTTATAGAAAGCCGGACATGAAGAACACTGGGCCAGATATACCACACAGTTGTACCTCCCTTGGATTTTGTACTTTCTCTCTCTAATCACAAAATAGGTTCCCGCTTTCACATATTGGCAGTATCTGCACTTATTGCATTTAAGCATACCCGAACATGCATGAATAGATCTAGGTTTCCTTTCAAGAATGTTTTTTAAGTTGGAACCTCTCTGGTGAATGACTTTAGGACTTAACCCTGAAGCTGATGGACCTTGGTTATCTGGTGTAAATAAACACCAATTCTTCATGATAATAGAAGCAATAGCCCCCACATCCAAACTGTAAGTAGTATTGAAGCTGCAGACATAAGGAGATCTAATCTGGACATCAGCAACCAACATACCTTGATCTGCAACAGATTGGCCCAAAATGGGTGAATATACCCCATTCTCCCTCTTGCAACTTACCTCATTACAGAGGTCTGAAATCAGATGGCCGGGATAACCCCTATTCAAAAAAAGGTCTCTGATAAACTCACATTCCTCTAAGAAATCTCTGTCCCATGTCACCATCTTAGCCGCCCGTACCAGTTGGCCCTTGGCTATCGACCTCTTCTGATGGAAGGGGTGGTTGCTTTCAAAATGCAAATATGAGTTTGAAAAGGTAGGTTTGCGATGAATCTTGGCAATATAGCAACCCCGGTAGTTGTCCTTAGACAGGTCAACGTCCAAATAAGCAATTTTCTCCGTAGAGAAGTTAGAGGTAAACCTGAGGAATTCAGTAGATGTATTAAAGCATTCCAGGATAGAGTCTGCCACTTCCCTCCTTTGGAAGGTGAGTGCTCAAATTTTCGGTTCCCAGCCTCGTCATCCCAACCGTCTCCAGGATGGAAGTTCAAGAACAGGCCCAGGAACAGGAGGAACTGACTAGGATTCAGGCCGGTCCTTCAATACTGGGGCAGTCTTCCTTCGAGATAATATTCAACACCGGAAATGATTTAAAGATCTGCAATTTTTCTGGATTTTCTTTTCTTCCACCTCTGGTTGATCTTCTGGCTAAGGGCCTATCATTTCTACCAGCCCCCAGGGCCAACTTGGCTAAAACGTTGGTTGACCTAAAATTGTTTACTAGGAAACTGAATTTACATTTCCTATTAGGGGACCAGTGTTCTTTTCCAAAGGCTTTTTCCATTCCTAGCACTTTTAACCCACCCCTGCTTCCTTCTGTCAACATTTTTGATCAACTATGCGACCTAGACATCCGTGCTTCCCTCAAAACCAATAAGAATGTTGGCTTCAACACCACCAAGGAGGAATTAGCTTTGCTTGAGCTGTTATGTCACTCAGGGGTCAGAGTGATGCAGCCGGACAAAGGGGGTGGTCTAGTGGCTATGGATGTCGAGGATTATAACTAGAGAATGGTAGCTATTCTGGCCTCTGAGACGTAAGATGAAGTATCAAAAAACGAGTTGAACATCAACATATCACGTGTCCGTTCTTATTACGATGACATGTTTATCAATGGGGTGATAAATTTGGATGTATTCACTTATATTTCTATATCCAACCCCAAGATTCTAGCTCTATTTGGTAACCCTAAGATCCATTAAAACATGTTGGATCCCCCCATGCGCCAGTTGGTCAGCGCTAGGGGGAGTATGACGTATGCTGAAGCCAAGGTTGTGGATACTATCCTGAAAAAGTATGTCATCAGTGAGGAGCACATCTCAAAGGATTCTTGGTCTTTTCTAGGAAAAGTGAATTGGATTCCATTCAAAACAGTGAATCACTTCCTCACTATTGATGTGACATACTTGTATTCCTTTATCCCCCATTTAGTAGCATTGGAATGGATTCAAGTGATTTTGATTCCGAAACAAGCTCCTGCCAATGAAAATTTGATGGTCAGAGACCTCTTGGACATAGTTCTTACATGCAATTATTTCTCCTTCAACAACAGATGGTTCCATCAAAGGATAGGGGTGCCCATGGGGTCCCCTTGTGGGGCCAGCATAGCAAATTTGGTGATGGCATTCTGGGAGAAAGAGTTTGCCTTTCCTAACCCATTATTCAAAGAGAAAGTCCTATTATATACCCGCTTCTTGGACAATATTTTCATCATTCTCCAAGGGGGGAGGGAAGTGGCAGACTCTATCCTGGAATGCTTTAATACATCTTCTGAATTCCTCAGGTTCACCTCTAACTTCTCTACAGAGAAAATTGCTTATTTGGACATTGACCTGTATAAGGACAACTACTGGGGTTGCTATATTGCCAACATTCATTGCAAACCTACCTTTTCAAACTCATATTTGCACTTTGAAAGCAACTACCCCTTCCATCAGAAGAGGTCGATAGTCAAGGGCCAACTGGTACGGGCGGCCAGGATGGTGACATGGGACAGAGATTTCTTAGAGGAATGTGAGTTTATCAGAGACCTTTTTTTGAATAGGGGTTATCCCGGCTATCTGATTTCAGACCTCTGTAATGAGGTAAGTCGCAAGAGGGAGAATGGGGTATATTCACCCATTTTGGGCCAGTCTATTGCAGATCAAGGTATGTTGGTTGCTGATGCCCGGATTAGATCTCCTTATGTCTGCAGCTTCATCACTACTTACAGTTTGGATGCGGAGGGCTATTGCTTCTATTATCATGAATAATTGGTGTTTACTTGCACCAGATAACCAAGGTCCATCAGCTTCAGGGTTAAGTCCTAAAGTCATTTACAAGAGAGGTTCCAACTTAAAAAAACATTCTTGAAAGGAAACCTAGACCTATTCATGCATGTTCGGGTATGCTTAAATGCAATATGTGCAGATACTGTCAATATGTGAAAGTGGTAACCTATTTTGTGATTAGAGAGAGAAAGTACAAAATCCAGGGGAGGCTCAACTGTGCCAGCACACACGTAGTATATCTGGCCCCGTGTTCTTCATGTCCGGCTTTCTATATAGGGAAAACTGAGCGGAAACTGCATGACCGCCTATATGAACATCTATATGCCATCAAGAAAGAAAAAATGGCTAATGCACTTGCTAAACACATTAGTGAGTGCCCAGGGCATGGGTTTAGCTTCACAGTGATTGATCAGATTGTACATGACAATAGGGGGGGCCCTGCTTCCTATTTGTTGGAACTCAGAGAATTGCTTTGGCAACTAAGGTTGGAAGCATACCATTTTCCAGGCTTGAACAACATGTTGTCAATTGCCTGTGTTTTGAAATTGAAAAGTTTGATAAGGTAGTTTTGCTATTCACACATTAATGTGCAAAATTATGATATATGCTTTTCAGTAGCCTTTGTCCAAAAAATTTTTTTTACACATGCATTGCTTCATCATGTGTCTAATTTAGTAACCATGAAGTGAATTATTTATTTTATTTTATTATATATTACTGGTTGCTTTTTTCCAAGTTAAGCCTGCTGGCCATTGTCTTAACGTTTTTTTTTTAATTACATTGTTAAAGGAGTGATTTTATATTTACAGACGTTTTTAAACAGTTTTATGCCTTTTTTTATGTCCTTTTTAAATATATAAAAGTTTTGTATTCCGACCACAGACGGCAGTGTGGCAAAAGTAGGGAGTTACACTGTAGCATTTAAATAGGATGTGTTGAATGTGTTTGGTTTATTTCCTATTCTGAGGAAGTTGGTGAGGAGTCACCGACGAAAAGCTAAATAGAGACTTTGTGGCTTAAATAAACTTTGAGTACAAGTTTTCCTGCTTGGTTTGGACATTTTTTATGGATTTTCGATTTTGGTGTATAGATCCCTGGCTCCTTCTTGTGTAGCAGTTGGTTTTGTCTTTTTTAATCATTGAACATATACATCATTACTTAGAGTGCAGCACAATCAGTGATGCCGTTCATATGCTGTTTGTGCAATAGCTAGATATACATCATCACTGAGAGTGCAGTGTAATGGGTGGTTCTCTTCATATGCTGTTTGTATAATAGCTAGATATACATCATCACATAGAGTGCAGTACAATGGGTGGTGCTGTTCATTTGCTGTTTGTGGAATAGGTAGATGTACAACATCAGTGTTCATATCCTGTTTGTGCACTATCTAGGTATAGATCATCACTGACAGTACAGCACAATTGATGATGCTGTGCATGTCCTGTTTGTGCAATAGCTAGATATACATCATCACTAAGAGTGCAGTACAATGGATGGTGCTGTCCATATGCTGTTTGTGTAAGAGCTAGATGCACATCGTCACTGACAGTGCAGTACAATGGGTGACGCTGTTCATATCCTGTTTGTACAATAACTAGATATACATCATCACTGAGAGTGCAGTGTAATGGGTAGTGCTGTTCATATGTTATTTGTCCAATAGCTAGATATACATCATTACTGAGAGTGCAGTACAATTGGTAATGCTGTTCTTATGCTGTTTGTGTAATACCTAGATACACAACACCACTCAGACTGCAGTATAATCGGTGTGGCTGTTCATATGCTGTTTATAGAATAGCTAGATATACGTCATCACCGAGTGTGACGTATAATGGGTGATGCTGTTCATATGCTGTTTGTGCAATAGATTGATATACATCATCATTCAGAGTGCAGTACAATGGGTGGTGCCGTTCATATCCAGTTTCAACAATAGTTAGATTTTCATCATCACTGAGAGAGCAGTATAATGGGCGGTGTTTTTAATATGCAATTTGCGCACTAACTAGATATACATCATCACTTAGCTTGCAGTAAAATGGGTGCTGCTGTTCATATGCTGTTTCTGCAATCACTATTTATTCATCATCACTGAGAGTGCAGTACAATCAGTGATGCTGTTCATATGCTTCTTGTGTAATAGCTACATATTTTATTTATTTATTTGTTTGATGACCAAGGAAGTCCATTGGGCCAAGAAGAGCCTGACTTCAGTGGAGACCTGGGGATAAAAGTTCCACAATAATCGCAAGTTACATTTCACATGTTACAAAAGGACATAGTTCATACAGCTAATTAAACATTTACAGAGAAGCTCCATGATATTTGCAATTGGCTTGTCACAATGTTTCAAAAATGAAAAGGCATAATTCAATACAGAAATTTCAACATTTGCATAAAGTGAATATTTTTGTTATAAACTCAATTGTAGGTTTAACATTTCAAAATATATAGCTACTAGCCATTTATAGGTTTGGAAAATATGCATGGAGAGGGTAATAGTATTTTTGAGACAGGAGAGTATAGTATAATAGATATTAGAGAGAAAATTAGTTTTTACTAGGGGAGGGATTGTTTTGGATGGGATGAAGTAATACTAGAGGTAACAAAAAACAAAACTATCACCACACTCTTTGAGCAGTCAGGTCCAAGAACAAAGCAGAATCCAATAATAAGATAAAAACCAAAAGGACCCAAAAAAGAGGTTGTAGTTTCCAGTTTAAAAGCACAGTTTTAATCCACAAAAAAGAAGCACAAGCGGTTTCATAGGTACAAATCCCACTTCTTCAGATGCTAACAACTGTTCAAACAGGAATGGTTTATATGCATATATAGAAACACCTGAAGTAATTAAGTAGTGACATCACCTTAAAGCTGTACTCATGTTAAAATGTTCAAGACAAGGATACTATACATCTACGTGCCTATATTTCATTAAACATTTAAATACAGTACTTAAGTTTTAAAAATGTGTAAAAAGATATAAAACATTGCCATACTCTACAAAATATGTATGATTATTTACTATATATACCTATTGCACATATTTTCACCTAGTGAAAGGTCTTTTCTTTAATAAAGGCTTGAGAGGAACACATTCATTAATTCCAAAATCAGCATTGTCTCTCAACCTTTACTATCCATTCTGCTTCAAAGTTTTCTGTGACATTTCATATGTCACCACCTCTAATATTCTCAGATGCCCTGCTTATAACTAGAAACTTAAATGTGTGTCCAGAAACAGTTTCACTCACATGTTTAGCTAAAGCACTTAAATTGCCCTTCTTAATAATGTGGTAAAGATGCTCTCTGATTCTATTTTTTAAGCACCTATCAGTTTTCCACACATGAAATTTGTTTACATTTTAAACAATGTGCTAAATAAACCACATGTTTAGCTTCACAGGTAGCATAGAGACAAAAATTATATATTCTATGATAGTAAGGGTGTGTAAACTGTGCACATATATCTATAAATTTGCAGAATGAACAACGTCCACATGGTCTAGTATCAACTCTTATTGGAGTCCCAACACTGTGTTTAGAATAACATAGTCTCCTTTTCAGGGACAAATTATTCTTAAATAAAAATTTTGATTCCAAATCTATCATCTCCTTAACCTGTTTATCACTGGTTAGAATTCCCCAGTATTTCCTTACAATATCCATATTCATGCCTACATTTGTAGAATATTCTAAAGGTACTCTCAGTTTAGTGACACTTTCCTTGTTGTTCAGACATTCTTTTCTTTTCTCAGAAAAGTAAGTTTGAGCATTAGACTGTCTTAGTTTTACAACCTGCTGAATATTATTATCCAAGAATGATTCAGTGTACCCTCTGGCCTTCAAATCATTTCTAACTACTTCAGTTCATTTCTGAAAATCATCATCATGCATATTTAGCCTAGAGGCTCTATAAACTTGGTTTTAACCACATTTTTAAAAATATGCGGTGGATGCATACTGTTCTTAGACCGGAGATGATTAACATGACAAACTTTTTTATACTGTTTGGTGTATATTTCTCCACTGTTCTCAACTACTATTGATACATCTAAGAAGTTAATATTATTTTCTGAGTGTACTGTTGTAAACTTCAAATAAGAAGTACTACTGTTGATGTACCCCTCAAATCTCCGTAGCTCCTCAAAAGTGCCCCTCCATAGCATAAAAAGATCATCTACAAAACTTCTCATAAACACTATTTTTTCTTTAAATGGTCCCTGTAACATAAATTCTGTTTCCCATAAAACCGTTACTGCATTGGCATAGCTATTTGCATATGAAGTGCCCATAGCTATGCCATTGCATTGCCAAAACACATCCTTATCAAAAATAAAGATGTTGTTGTATAGAACCAACTTAGTTAGCTCTATTAACAAATGTATATGTCTTTCTTCAGTACTAGAGTACTCCCTGATGAATCTCTCTAAACTTTTTAGACCCAACTCATTAGTTACCACCGTGAAAAGGGACACCGCATCCATTGTCACTAATATAAATGTCTCATCCTTATTTCTATTATTCATATAGACATATAAAGCCTTTAAAAATGCTCTGTATCTCTCAGAACCTGATAAATATTATTAAACATTGGCCTTGGATGTTTCTCTCTATATTTGGAGATCATTTCTGTACACCATCTCCTCCCTGACACTATTGGCCTCAAAGGTGGATTGATTTTATCTTTATGTAACTTCGTTAATCCCTGTTTGTTTGTTTGTCTTTTTGGCTTTTCCCGGTTAGGGGTTGCCACAGTGGAACTCCAGTCCGCTAATGATTGGCAGTTGATTTTTATGGTGCTGAGTTGCCAGCCCGACGTCCAACCTTCAGCCAAAGCGCGCCCATTCACACATGTCTTTCATAGGCCACTCGACCGGGAGGAGGACATGCAGACACCACACAGAAGGCACTCCAGCTGAGAACTGAACAGGAGAACCTCTTGTTGTGAGGCAACAACGCTACCACTGTATCACCGCAGATTGTATAACAGGAATTACAGGATGCTGTATAACAAAATAATCAAACAATTCCTTAGTTATATATTCATTTCTCATAAGTTGACATAAATGCTGTTTAACTTGTTCTGTCATATTTATAATATCTAAAATGCTTATTTTCCTATAAAAGCTATCAGTCTCTAACATATCAAGCATATTATATTTGTATCCATCTGCATCCAGGATTACTATTGTCCCACCTTTTACGGCTGGGCGTATAGTTATATCTGTATTCTCTTGCAACTTTCTTAAAGCATTCTGCTCATGCTTAGTTAAATTAAAAGTACTTCTTTTATATTTGCACTTCTTATCATCTAGCATTTGCAATTTATAAACTTCATCAACAGACATACTTTCAAAGTCATTTATCAAAGGATTTGTCATTGGAATAAATGTACTTGGTTTCCTAAACATATTCGCTTATTCATTCATGCCCTTAAACATCATTTTAAAGTTAAATTTCTAGCAAATAATTTAATATCAAAAACAACTTTAGTATAATCAGAATACCTGCTAGGTATAAACAATAGTCCTTTCTGCAAAACATTAAGTTCATCATCTGAGAAAACATAGCTGGATAAATTCCAGACTGTTTTCTCAACTGTTGAAAATCCTTCTTCATATTGCCTGAACCTACTCGTTCCTCCTCAGATTTTCTTTTCTGTCTGCTCTGACTCCTTCCACTTATAAAGGAGTTGAGTTGTTGCTGCGTCTTCACTGGCAGGGGAAAGGAGAGTTTGTGCAAGCCTAAAGGGACTGGTGCATCTAGTACAGACAATAAAGCTTCTGAACTCGCTGTTTCTTGTGCCTGATGTACTTGTGTCGTGACCTGTATGGTTTTACGTCTCGCTCCTAGATCTCTGTCATTATTGTGTAGTTCCTGTGGGTTAGTCATCATTAGCTCTGCCTCTGATGACATCATGGAATCGCTCACAGTCCTCTGCAATAAAGCCCCTTCCACTCTCTTGTCTATGGAGGCGTTACCTCTGTTGGAATAATCATTTCCTGATTCTCTTTGTTCCTCATTACAATTGCATAGTGTGGAGGATCTTTGATTCAAACTGTCCACTTTTCTTTCGTTGTCTCCAAACCTCAGCCAGGAAAATACATTCCCTGACTGAAAGTCATGCCTATCTCATTCTATTTTGCGTAGTTTTTGTTTTATGAGCTTATGTTCATATGCATAAATAGAGTCTAGTGTATCAGTCAGGTTACTATTTAATACAGAAATGTCAAATAAAGAGAGCATCTCAGAATACAAAGTCTTAACAGAAAGGGACAAGGTGTGAATCTCCATTTCAGAAGCTGCTTTTAAAAGCTTCATATAGTCTATACTGGTTTGTAAATTAACTTGTTGCAATTTATTGAGAAGTATAGGATCACAGTTAACACGTGAGGGCATTTTAAGAACTCGTAACCCTCTCGGGACTATTTCTTCCCTGATACAGTATTCAAAAAAAAAAATTGTCAAACTGACTTCTTTTCAGTTTGAATAAATCTTTCTCCATCAGGTGCAGTTTGCTTCTCAAAGTCACTATATCTAAACCATTTATCTCAGTATCAGTAAGTGAAAATATGTGTAATAGGTATATATAGTAAATAATCATACATATTTTATAGAGTATGTATTGCAATGTTTTATATCTTTTTGCATATGAGGAACAAAGAGAATCAGGAAATGATTATTCCAACAGAGGTAACGCCTCCATAGACAAGAGAGTGGAAGGGGCTTTATTGCTGAGGACTGCGAGTGATTCCATAATGTCATTAGAGGCAGAGCTAACATTGACTAACCCACAGGAACTACACAATAATGACAGAGATCTAGGAGCGAGATGTAAAACCATACAGGTCACGACACAAGTACATCAGGCACAAGAAACAGCGAGTTCAGAAGCTTTATTGGCTGCACTAGATGCACCAGTCCCTTTAGGCTTGTGCAAACTCTCTTTTCCCCTGCCGATGAAGATGCAGCAAGAACTCAACTCCTTTACAAGGGGAAGGAGTCGGAGCAGACACAAAAGAAAATTCGAGGAGGAACGAGTAGGTTCAGGCAATATGAAGAAGGATTTTCAACAGATGAGAAAATAGTCTGGAATTTATCCAGCTGTTTTCTCAGATGATGAACTTAATGTTTTGCAGAAAGGAATATTGTTTATACCTAGCAGGTATTCTGATTATACTAAAGTTGTTTTTGATATTAAATTATTTGCTAGAAATTTAACTTTAAAAATGATGTTTAAGGGCATGAATGAATAAGCAAATATGTTTAGGAAACCCAAGTACATTTATTCCGATGACAAATCCTTTGATAAATGCCTTTGAATGTATGTCTGTTGATGAAGTTTATAAATTGCAAATGCTAGATGATAAGAAGTGCAAATATAAAAGAAGTACTTTTAATTTAACTAAGGATGAGCAGAATGCTTTAAGAAAGTTGCAAGAGAACACAGATGTAACTATACGTCCAGCCGACAAAGGTGGGCCAATAGTAATCTTGGATGCAGATGGATACAAATATAAAATGCTTGATATGTTAGAGACTGATGGCTTTTATAGGAAAATAAGCATTTTAGATATTACAAATATGAGTGAACACGTTAAACAGCATTTATGTCAACTTATGAGAAATGAATATATAACTAAGGAATTGTAAAAAATATGTAAAAAGATATAAAACATTGCAATACATACTCTACAAAATATGTATGATTATTTACTATATATACCTATTGCACATATTTTCACCTACTGATACTGAGACAAATACATTTGTTAATAGAGTTAAGTTGGTACTATACAGCAATGTCTTTATTTTTGATAAGGATGTGTTTTGGCAATGCAATGGCGTAGCTATGGGCGCTTCATGTGCCAATAGCTACGCCAATGCAGTAATGGTTATATGGGAAGCAGAAGTTATGTTACAGGGACCATTTAAAGAAAAAATATTGTTTGTGAGAAGGTTTGTAGATGATCTTTTTATGTGGTGGAGGGGCACTTATGAGGAGCTATGGAGATTTGAGGGGTACATCAACAGTAGTACTTCTTATTTGAAGTTTACAACAGTACACTCAGAAAATAATATTAACGTCTTAGATGTATCAATAGTAGTTGAGAATAGTGGAGAAATATACACCAAACAGTATAAAAAAGTTTGTCATGTTAATCATCTCCTGTCTAAGAACAGTATGTATCCACCGCATATTTTTAAAAATGCGGTTAAAAAACTCTAGGCTAACTATGCATGATGATGATTTTCATAAATGAACTGAAGTAGTTAGAAATGATTTGAAGGCCAGAGGATGCACTGAATCATTCTTGGATAATAATATTCAGCGGGTTGTAAAATTAAGACAGTCTAATGCTAAACCTTACTTTTCTGAGAACTGGAAAGAATGTCTGAACAATAAGGAAAGTGTCAGTAAACTGAGAGTACCTTTAGAATATTGTAGGCATGTATACGGATATTGTAAGGAAATACTGAGGAATTCTAACCAGTGATAAACAGGTTGAGGAGATGATAGATGTGGAACCAAATTTTTTGTTTAAGAATAATTTGTCCCTGAAAAGGAGACTATGTTATTCTAAACACAGTGTTGGAACCCCAATAAAAGTTGGTACTAGACCATGTGGATGTTCATTCTGCAAGTTTATAGAGACATGTGCACAGTTTACACACCCTTACTATTATAGAATATATCATTTTCATCTGTATGCTACCTGTGAAAGTAAGCATGTGGTTTATTTATCACATTGTTTAAAATGTAAAAAATTTTATGTGGGGAAAACTGATAGGTGCTTAAAAGATAGAATCAGGGAGCATCTTTACCACATTAATAAGAAGGACAATTTAAGTGCTTTAGCTAAACATGTGATAGAAACTGATTCTGGACACACATTTAAGTCTCTAGTTATAAGCAGGACATCTGAGAATATTAGAGGTGGTGACATACAAAATGTCACAGAAAGCTTACAAGCAGAATGGATAGCCGTGTTGAGAGCCAGTGCTGATTTTGGAATGAATGAATATGTTCCCCTCAAGCCTTCATTAAAGGAAAGACCTTTCACTAGGTGAAAATATGTGCAAAAGGTATATATAGTAAATAATCATACATATTTTGTAGAGTATGTATTGCAATGTTTTATATCTTTTTACATATTTTTAAAACTTAAGTACTGTATTTAAATGTTAAGTCAAATATAGGCACGTAGATATATAATATCCTTGTCTTGAACATTTTAACATGAGTGCAGCTTTAAGGTGATGTCACTACTTAATTACTTTTGGACTCAAAGGTGGATTGATTTTATCTTTAGGTAACTTCGGTAATCCCTGTATAACAGGAATTACAGGATGCTGTATAACAACATAATCAAACAATTCCTTAGTTATATATTCATTTCTCATAAGTTGACATAAATGCTGTTTAACGTGTTCACTCATATTTGTAATATCTAAAATGCTTATTTTCCTATAAAAGCCATCAGTCTCTAACATATCAAGCATTTTATATTTGTATCCATCTGCATCCAAGAAGACAGTTGTGGAGAACCAGTTTTCTCATTTTTGTCTTTCCAGTTGGTGAAACTTGTGCAATAAAGTACTGTGGTGGTTGAGCTTCAGACTCCGTGGATTTCCTAACTATGTATACATCATCAGTGAGAGTACTATATAGTGGGTGGATACTGTCCATATGCTGTTTGTGTAATAACTAGATATATATCATCATGGGTGGTGCTGTTCATTTGCTGTTTGTACAACAGCTAGATATACATCACCATTGAGAGTGAAGTGTAATGGGTACTGCTGTGCATATGCCGTTTGTGTAGTAAATATATATGCATCATCTTTGAGAGTGCAGTGTAATGGGTGGTGCTGTTCATATGCTTGTTGTGCAGTAACTAGATATGCATCTTCATTGAGGGTGCAGTGTAGTGAGTGGTGCTGTTCCTATGCTGTTTCTGCACTCACTAGATATTCATCATCACTCAGAGTGCAGTAGAATGGGTGGTGCTGTTCATATGCTGTTTGTTTAATACCTGGATATATATCATCACTGAGAGTTCAGTATAATTTGTAGTGCAGTTCATATGGTATTTGTACAATAGCTAGATAGTCATTATGCACTGGGAGTGCAATGGGTGGTGCTGGTCATATGCTGTTCCTGTAATAGTTAGATATACATCATCACTCAGACTGCAGTATAATGGCTGGGGCTGTTCATATGCTGTTTGTACAATAGGTAGATATACATCATCGCTGAGAATGTAGTATTATGGGCAGTGCTGTTCATATGCTGTTTGAGTAATAACCAGATATACATCATCACTGAGAGTGTAGTATTATGGGTGGTGCTATTCATATTCTGTTTCTACAAGAGCAACATATACATCATCACTTAGAGTGAAGTACAATGGGTGGTGCTGTTCAAATGCTGTTTGTGCAATTGCTAAATATACATCATCACTGAGAGTGCAGTACAATGGGTGGTGCTGTTCATATGCTATTTGTGCAATAGCTAGATATACATCATCACTGAGAGTGCAGTACAATGGGTGGTGCTGCTCCTATGCTGTTTGTGCAATAGCTAAATATACATCATCGCTGAGAGTGCAGTGCAGTTGGTAGTGCTGTTCATATGCTGTTTGTGCAATAGCTAGATATACATCATCACTGAGAGTGGCGCATAATCGATGATGCTGTTCATATGCTGTTTGTCAAATAGCTAGATATACATCACCACTGAAAGTGCATCACAAGTGGTTATGCTGTTTATATGCTGTTTGTCAAATAGCTAGATATACATCATCACTGAGAGTACAGTGTAATAGGTGGTACTGTTCCCATGCTCTTTGTGTTGTAACTACATATACATCATATTTGACAGTACTAGATAGTGGGTGGGTACTGTCCATATGCTGTTTTTGTAATACCTAGATATACATCATCACTGTGAGTGCAGTCTAATGGGTGGTGCTGTTCATATGCTATTTGTACAATAGCTAGATATACATTACCATTGAGAGTGCAGTGTAATTAGTGCTCTGTGCATATGCTCTTTGTGCAGTAACTAGATGTGCATCATCTTTGATAGTGCAGTGTACTGGGTGGTGCTGTTCATATGCTCTTTGTGGAGTAACTAGATATGCATCTTCATTGAGAGTGCAGTGTAGTCTGTGGTGCTGTTCCTATGCTGTTTGTGCAATCGCTAGATATTCATCATCACTCAGAGTGCAGTAGAATGGGTGGTGCTGTTCATATGCTGTTTGTGTAATAGCTGGATATACATCATCACTGAGAGTTCAGTATAATTTGTAGTGCAGTTGATATGGTGTTTGTACAATAGCTAGATATTCATCATTCACTTGGAGTGTCATCATTCACTGACAGTGCAGTACAATGGGTGGTGCTGGTCATATTCTGGTTCTGTAAAAGCAATATATATATCATCAGTCAGACTGCAGTATAATGCCTGGGGCAGTTCATATGCTGTTTGTACAGTAGCTAGATAGACATCATCACTGGTAGTGCGGTACAGTGAATGGTGCTGTTCATATGCTGTTTGTGCAATAGCTAGATATATATCATCACTGAGAGTGCAGTGTCATGGGTGGTGCTGTTCATATGTTCTTTGTACAATAACTAGATATACATCATCACTGAGAGTGTGATATAATGGGCTGTGCTGTTCCTATGCTGTTTGTGTAATATCTAGGTATGCGTCATCACTGAGAGTGCAGTACAATGGGTGATGGTGTTCATATGCTGTTTGTGTTAATAGGTAGGTATACAGGATCACTCAGACTGCTGTATAATGGGTGGGGCTGTTCATAGGTTCATAGGTGTGTACTAGGCTAATGGCCCTGGGGCCTTTACAAGCCTAGCCATAGGTTTACTCTGACATAGTGCCACACGACCTTAGTTCCCAGTGCCTCTGTCAAGTAGAGCCACTGGAGTTATCCCCATGGTGAATTTTCTGTTTCCCATCCACTCATCAAGATTTCTCTTGAAGAGGGTCAGCGAGGTGCTCTGCTTGACATGTATGGGAAGTCTGTTCCATAGCATGAGCAGTGTCTGGGTTATGAACCTGTCCCTCCAGCATTTTCTGTTAATTGTGGTAATGAGGTCGAGGTCTCTGGAGCGTGTGGTGCAGAGGGATTGTTGTTTCTTTAGATGTAGCATTTCTAACACAGCTGGGTCAGACATGGCTTTGTAGGTCAAGCAGAGATCACCTCTAAGGAGGCGATATGAGACAGAGAATAGTTGGAGTTATTTGAGTCTGTCCATATAGGACAAGTGTTTAAGGCCTAGGATCCTATTTGTGAGGTACTTTTGTGACCTCTCGAGTTTTTGCAGGTCTCTAGTGAGGTACATGCAAAACAGGGCATTATACTCAATGATTGGCCTAATGAGGGAAGAGTAGAGGGACACAATGACCTCTTTCTTCCTGGATGCCAAACCCTTAGTAACAAGGTGTGCCACATTGAAGGACTTTCAGACCACAGTGGCACTGTGGTGATCAAAAGAGAGTTTACTGTCAACCTGTGTTCCCAGATCTCTTACAATGCCTTCTGTGTTCAGTGGACTACCATCAATGTGGTAATTCATGGGAACTGGGTTTTTCCCAAAGGGGGATGATGACACATTTTTTGGCATTGAGCTTAAGGCCATGGTTCTGACACCAGTCATTGATCACAGTGAGGCCATACTGTTGGATGTCAACATCACTTGGAGAGTTAATAATAGCTCCCAACTTGCAATTGTCTGTGAACTTTGTCAGCCAGAGTCCCTTCTTGTTGGCCTGGACTTCAGAGAAGTAGATACCAAACAGGAGAGGACCCTGAACTGAACCCTGTGGGACTTCACTTGTGACTAATCAGCAGTCTGACTTTGAGTCAGCTACTTTCACACTATGGGTTCTGTCTGTCAGCCAGTTTGGTACCCACCTAATAATATAAGGGTTGATGCCAAGCTTAGTGAGTTTTTCTATGATTCCTGAGTGGGGAATGGTATCAAATGCCTTGGCCAGATCAAGGTAGGCTGTATGAACCACCTTGCCTTCATCCACAGCTCTGGTGACTGACTCAAAGAAGTTGACCAAGTTGAGCAGGCATGATCTAACCTTCACAAAACCAAACTGTGTGGGATCCAGAGTTTGGAGATTTCCTATATCCTTGTTTATTTGGTCCATGATGATGCGTTCCATAGCTTTGCATATCAGACTTGTCAGGCTAATGGGGCAATAGTTCCCAGGGTCTGTAGTCACTCCTCCTTTGTGGAGAGGGATGACTGTAGCAGTTCACCATTCGGCAGGACAAAGCCTGAGGTGAAGCTGTGATTAAACAGGGCACACATGTGAGGTGCCAGTTTACTCTGTAGTTCATGTAGAACACAACCAGAGATATTGTCAGGTCCCACAGAAGCTATATTCTTGGCCTTGGACAGTGCTGTTTTAACCTGTGCAGCAGTAATACTGCATGCCTGGCAATCTACTGGTATTGTTACTGGTCCTTGGGGGGGTAAATTTGGCACTGAATCTGTTGGCCAGTATACTGGCATTATATGTTGGCTCAGTATAGGGGGTACCATTGTGCAGTAGCTCAGACCAAATCTGGGTATTGCCTCAGAGATTCTTTACATAACTATAGAAGGCCTTGTAGTTGTCTTTACTATCTGCTGCAATTCTGTTTTCATACCTAGCTTTAGAGCATTTGATGAGGGATCTCAGCTTTTTGTTGAGGCAGATAAGGGAGTTTTTCCATTCTTGGGACTTCACCTTATTCCGGATCAGTTTCCTTCTTCTGTTGTAGAGTTTGTTTATGGCAGGGGGCCACCAAATTGACTTCCTTTTTTTGGGGGAGAGTGTCTTGGTTCTATTGGGTATGGCGAGATCCATCGTATACGTGTTTGTAGTGTACACTGGTGTATGATTCTGCGGTCACGCAACTATTCTTTATTAGCATGGGTGCTGTGAAGTTAACCACCTCTATTTTTAGGATCTGAAAGTTAGCTTTGGAGAAGTTTTTCGTGGTGGTTACCTTTTCTGGGTGGGGGGGGGGTGGGATGTGGATTTCCAAAGTTATTAGTTTGTGGTCAGATCTAACCAGGGAGGAGCTGACTATTGATGTAGAGCAATGGTCGCCCATGTTAGTAATGACCAGGTCAAGGATGTTGATACCTCTAGTGGGGGTAAAAATGAGCTGGTCCAAGGAACTGGAATTAATGAACGCTAGGAAACATTGAGCAAGTGTATTGGTACATGAGTAGTTTACCCAGTTAATGGAGGGGTAGTTGAAGTCACCTAGTAAGAGAGTGTTAGGTTGGACCCTAATATTCTCCAGGGTGCTTAGGAATGTGGAGTGCAAGTCTTGGGACATGTCTGAGGGCCTATAGCAGGCTACGACCTGAATTGCAGTCTCACCAATGTTAGCTGCACCTGAAGTATCTTTGATGTGTTATGTTGGGCTTCCAGTCTGCAGGTGTGCACATCCTTTATGAATATGGAAACACCACTGCCTTTGGAGTTTCGGTCCAAGTTCTGGGGCCGAAAGGTGTGGAATGAGTTATAGCCTGGTAGTGCAGGCATGCTTTCTGCTGCCTTGAACCAGGTCTCTATTACAGCACAAATGTCGATGTTCTCCATTTTAAGGAGTGCCTCGAGCGAGTGCATTTTGAGATTTAGACTTTTAGCGTTGAGCAACATGACCCTCAGATTGCATTTGTTTGCAGCTGTTATGGTGGTAATTTGGTCTTTGGAACACCACCTAAAAAGGCATTATAGGGGTGGCAAGAGCCTTGACCAGTATCCAGAAGCCCAGGGGTGACAGATGTAGGCCATCTCTGGTAAAGCATCGAGGTCTGTCAATCATGTCATCCCAGGCAGACAGATACTGGATCCCCTTAGAGTGACATCAGTCAGTTGCTGAAATCAATCATTTTCTGCTTGTACTGTGGTGTCATTCTGGGTGATGGCAGAATGCTGCTCAGGGCTAGGGTCATACCCGCCTGGGCTTCATAATCTGAGAGCTCCTCCATTTCTTTTTTCATGTAGTTCAGGGAGGTATGTCTCAGGTCATTCACACCCACATGTACAATGACAGAGTCATATTTGTACCTGTTGTTGAGCTACTTGAGTGTGTGCATTATGTGTCAGATCCTGGCAGCTGACTGTTACTTTCTCCTTATTCAACCTAGTGAGTGGGACATCAGTGTGCCTCATTGTTGAGTCCCTATCACTAGTGTGTTGGGCATGCTGTTTTGCCTTAGGAGCTTTGGTTGAGTGGCACACTGTTTACAACAGTTATGTGTCTCATGATTATATGGTGTCTCATGTTCATTTGCTGTTTGTAGAATAGCTAGATACACATCATCACTGAGAGTGTGGTAGAATCAGTGGTGCCTTTCATATGCTGTTTGTACAGTAGCTGTATATAAATCATCATTTAGAGTGCAGTACAATCAGTGGTGCTGTTCATATGCTGGTTGTACAATCACTAGATGTATGTCATCATTAACAGTGCAGTACAATGGACTGACAGAGTTTATAGGGGTCGTAAAGAATCACGGGGAAATGAGGAAGATGTAAATTTTCAAGGGAGAAGATTTTATCCCGCCCCAAAACCATACAAAAGGAGATATTAAGTACTGAAGAAGTAGTGTTAGATGACCTTGAACTCAATCAGGGGTTCTTACCCACAGACACTTCTAGGAGTCTTATTTTCAGTTCTGTAGGTAAGGATGTACCCTGTTTTGAGACCAATGAAGACCATCATATACTTATTAGTGAGACCACACATCCGGTTATACACACTCTAAATGGATTAAATGTATACAATTATACTGAAGCTGATATAAATGAGGAGTTTTTCTCTTTATTCAGTAAAGGAATGAAATTTATACCAACGGCACGATTTAACATCATAGACATGATTAAGGAAATAAAATTTTACTGTCGTAGACTTAATCTGGCTATTCAGTTTAGTGAAAAGAAATGTGAACAGGACAGACACAATAACATTAACAAATTAAAGAAAAAAAGTGTATATATACCCAATTATCACCCCAATGTTGCTAACTATGAAAAATTAGTAACCAAAGATATATATTGGTTAAATCATAATATTAAAACTAACAAAGACTACGCTAGTTTGTATAAGGACAATCTTACTAATAAGGAGAGGGAATGCTTGAAAAACATCATGGTTAATCAAGACATAAGGATCATGAAGCCAGACAAAGGGGGAGGTATTGTGTTGTTTACTACTCTTGATTACAACAAAGAAATTTACAATATACTCCACTTATCTGGCAATTATGAGGAGGTTTCCCTCAATCAAGTCAATATAGGTTATAGGAGAATAGATCTTGCCATTGAGGAATATTTATTGGACAACCGGATAACCAATGAGACTTATGAATTTATTAGAGAAGAATTTCCTAGGATGGCTACCATCATTGGAATCCCTAAAATACATAAAAGCTTAGAAAAGCCACCTTTTAGGCCTATAATTTCAGGTTCTAAGTCCAAGACATACAACAGAGGGGTTACCATAGATGTATGGACCAAGCACATTTATGATAACGTGAGACATCTTACAAAGGATTCATGAATTTTTTGGGCAATTTGACATCGGAAATATGGTATAATGATCTGTTTTTTTTAACGGTCGACGTAGTTGACCTTTTTTCTAGCATCCCCAGAGAGATTGGTTTAGAGTATTTTTTCAACAGTTTAAGAAAGTATTCAGCTATGAGTTGGGACAAAATCAATCTCATTGTTGATATGATGGGACTGGTTCTGGATCACAATTATCTCCAGTTCCAGGGGGAATTGTTTAGACAGAGTAGTGGCGTCGCTATGGGTGCTTCTTGCGCCCCAGTGTTCGCCAATCTCGTTATGTTAGAATGGGAATCTTTATACATTTTTCCCAGTGAGTATTATAAACATATGGTTTACTATACTAGGTACCTAGATGATTTATTTATTCTTTGGAAAGGACCAGTTGACTTAATCAAGAGTTTTATAGACTATACAAACGACACGACCAGTTTTTTAAAATTTACTTATAAGCTAGAGATGAAAGGTATCTCTTATTTAGATACATATGTGAATATTAACGAAAAAGGATTTGAGTCGAGAATCCATAGGAAGGATACCTTCTCTAATGATTATATATATTATGGTAGTAGTCATCCCCCGCACGTTTTCAAAAACGTGTTCAAAGGGCAATGCATACGTGCAGCACGTATGTCATCAAACAAAGACATCATGGAAAAGGAATTGAATGTTATTTACAATATGTTCATTAATAGAGGTTATCCGAAGCATATGCTCACTCCCATTGTTACTTATGTTAAGAAGGAATGGGGTTACAAATACCCACCTTTGTTGGGGAAACCATTCACACCCTTAAAGAAAGATGATTATAACAAAAGGAATGTTTGTGTGATACTGTTTAGCCCCTACACCAACTTAATAAAAGAAATTTTGTACAAACATTGGAATCTTTTAACTATATCTGACGAAGTTGGTGAAGTAGTGGGCACTTTTCCTAAATGTGTTTTTAAAACATCCACAACTTAAAAAATATGTTGGAAAGCATTAAAGATAAAAAGAAGGTGGTGAATAGAAATAAAGGAACAACAAAATGTGGTACATGCAACCAATGTAACAATATTAATGAAGCAAAAGTCATAAAGTTGAACAACATCACTAGGACTTATTTGTATAGCTTGGTAGGTAATTGTAATACCTCTAGGGTTGTTTATGTTGCTACATGCACCTCATGTGACGCATATTACATTGGTAAGACTGAGAGAAAATTCAAAACAAGAATCTATGAGCATTTATATAAAATTAAAAAACATGACACCAATAATGCCTTAAGCAAACATATTTTAGATAGAGGGCAAGAACATTCTTTCCTTTTTAGTATTATTGATCATATTGACTTTACAGTTTGCGGAGGTAATTGGAAAACTTTTCTGGCCCTGTTAGAAAGTAAGTGGCAAACGTTATGTGATGCAACAACGTGCCCAGGATTAAATGATTACATTAGTATCAAACCTTTTTTACTTTTAGATTAATTAATGTTTTTCATAGATGTGTGTTTCTTTACATTTATTACACTGATTACATCTCTATATAATTTTTGCAGTTTTTCCAGCCTTGATATTAGATGAATTTTGTGTAGGTTGGTGGTCTCACCTTTATTTATTTTATTAATTTTATTTTTAACTTACATATTTACATTTATAGTTATGTTTTTAACTAAAATAAGATACATTTTAGTATTTATTCTTACATATTTACATCTTCCCATTGTTTTTACTACATCTCCACGTACACGGCTATCCATCATATAGTTTGTATTATAAGAGTATGCGTATGGATTGTATATCATCAAATTATTACAGGCATTTTATATAATTTTAGTCAATATATGTACTTTTTAGTCAATATTTTGTAGAATTTAGTTTAAATAGTTGTGTTTAGAATTGACGTGATTTTATAAGTATTTAAATTGATTTTTGGCGCCAAAATTGCCTTAAAAGGAGAGTACAAGCGCATTGGTATCGGTTCTGATGAAATCTGCTTTTCATGCAGATGAAAGCGCTTAACCTGATCTTCTGCTTTGGAGTTTTGTTCTGTTTCTTGTGGAGCTCCGTTATCGTATATTAAAGTCTTTGGTTGTGAACTACCCCTGTCCGATCAGTGGTTATTTTGGATTTCCAGCCTTGGGTTTGTTTATCTGGTTGAAGTTACACCACCTAAAAAGGCATTATAGGGGTGGCAAGAGCCTTGGCCAGTATCCAGAAACCCAGGGGTGACAGATGTAGGCCATCTCTGGTAAAGCATCGAGGTCCGTCAATCATGTCATCCCAGGCAGACAGATACTGGATCCCCTTAGAGTGACATCAGAAACTTAGCCAGTTGTTGAAATCAATCATTTTCTGCTTGTACTGTGGTGTCATTCTGGGTGATGGTAGAATGCTGCTCAGGGCTAGGGTCATACCTGCCTGGGCTTCATAATCTGAGAGCTCCTCCATTTCTTTTTTCATGTAGTTTAGGGAGGTATGTCTCAGGTCATTCACACCCACATGTACAATGACAGAGTCATATTTGTACCTGTTGTTGAGCTACTTGAGTGTGTGCATTATGTGTCAGATCCTGGCAGCTGACTGTTACTTTCTCCTTATTCAACCTAGTGAGTGGGACATCAGTGTGCCTCATTGTTGAGTCCCTATCACTAGTGTGTTGGGCATGCTGTTTTGCCTTAGGAGCTTTGGTTGAGTGGCACACTGTTTACAACAGTTATGTGTCTCATGATTATATGGTGTCTCATGTTCATTTGCTGTTTGTAAAATAGCTAGATACACATCATCACTGAGAGTGTGGTAGAATCAGTGGTGCTTTTCATATGCTGTTTGTACAGTAGCTGTATATAAATCATCATTTAGAGTGCAGTACAATCAGTGGTGCTGTTCATATGCTGGTTGTACAATCACTAGATGTATGTCATCATTAACAGTGCAGTACAATGGGTGGTGCTGTTCATATGCTGTTTGTGTGATAGCTAGATATACATCTTCACTGAGAATGCAGTATAGTTGGTGGTGCTGTTCATACGCAGTTTGTACAATAGCTAAATGTACATCATCAGTGAGAGTGCAGTACAATAGGTGGTGCTGTCCATATGCAGTTTCTTTAACACCTAGATATACATCACCACTGAGAGTGCAGTAGAACATGTGATGCTGTTCATATGCTGTTTGTACAATAACTAGATATACATCATCATTGAAAGTGCAGTACAATGGGTGGTGCTGTTCATATGCTGCTTGTACAATAGCTAGATATACATCATCACTGAGAATGTAGTATTGTGGGTGGTGCTGTTCATATGCTGTTTGTACAATAGATATACATCATCACTGAGAATGAAGTATTATGGGTGGTGCTGTTCATATGCTGTCTGTGTAACAGTCAGATATACATCATCACTGAGAGTGCTGTATAGTGGGTGGTGCTGTTCATATGTTGTTTGTAGAATAGCTAGACACACATCATCACTGTGAGTGTGGCAGTGTGGGTGGTGCTTTTAATATGCAGTTTGTGCAATAACTAGATACAAGTCATCACTTGGCTTGCAGTACAATGGGTGGTACTGTTCATATGCTATTTCTGCACTTGCTATTCATCATCACTGAGAGTGCAGTAAAATGGATGGTGCTGTTCATATGCTGTTTGTACAATAACTGGTTATACAGTAAACTCTCAGTTAACTGGAACTCTAGCAACCATATTTCTGAAGCAACTTGAAATAAAAATTGAAGAAATACAGTACAATTTTCCTGTGTTGCACTTTCTGTTTCCCCTCCACAAAAACATACCTTACATTTTTAGAGTCTGAGTTTTAAAAAGAAAGATAAGAATAAATTCCCTCTCTCCCCTACCTAAGAGCAAGTCAAACTAAACAAATAGTATAGGGTACAGTATTAGTCAGGCCTATTTTTAATGCTAACTCTCAAGAAACCAATCCCCATGGGTACCGGTAAACTGAGAGTTTACTGTAGATCATAGGTTCATAGGTTCATACTAGGCTATCTGCCCCGGGGCATTTATAAGCCTAGCCCAGAGTTTTGTGGCTTTCGCCACCCCTTTAGTTTGAAGGATACTATGCCCGTTATTTTGCTGTGCCTCTGTCTAGCAGTGACACTGAGGTTATCCCTGGGGTATACCTGCGATCTCCCATCCATTGGTCAAGATTTCTCTTGAACAAGGCCAGCGAGGTGCTCTGCCTCACATGAACCGGGATTTTGTTCCACAGCATAGGGAGTCTCTGGGTGATGAATCTGTCCCTCCAGCACGTCCTATTAATAGCCATGTCGAGGTTTAAGTCTCTTGCCCTTGTAGTTCTGATGGATTTAGATTTTTGAGGTGAAGCATGTTCATTAATTCCGGGTTGGACATGGCCTTGTATGTCAGGCACAGGTCACCTCTGAGCAGTCGGTAAGCGACTGAATAGAGCTGGAGTTCCTTCAGTCGGGCAGCATAAGACATATTTTTGAGACCCTTTATCCTTTTAGTGAGGAACTTTTGGGGCCTTTCCAACTGCTGCAGGTGTCGGGTCAGATACATTCCGAATGGGGCATTGTACTCAATCATTGGTCTGATGAGTGATGAGTACAGGGGAACGATGACCTCCCTTGATCTAGATGTGAATCCCTTCATGATCAGGTGGGCAATGTAGAAGGTCTTCCTAACTACTTTGGCCACGTGAGTGTCAAACAAAAGGTTACTGTCAACCTGGGTCCCCAGATCCCTGATAACCTCTTCTGTGCTTAGTGGATTGCCACCTATATGGTAACTAGGGGTAACCTTGTTTTTCCCGAAGGGAATGACTATGCATTTTTTGGCGTTTAACTTTAGGCCATGGCTCTGGCACCAGTTATCCGTTTCTATGAGACCCTCCTGAAGGATGTCTGTGTCAGATGGGTTTTCAACTATGGTGCCCAGTTTGCAGTCATCTGCAAACTTTGTCAGCCATAATCCTCCTGTGTTTGCCTGTACTTCTGAAAAGTAGATGCCGAACAAGAGTGAGCCCAGGACTGAGCCCTGTGGCACTCCACTTGTGACAGGCTTGGAGTCTGACATGGCGCCAGCAACTCTGACCCTGTGGGTTCTGTCATTTAGCCAGTTTGCAACCCATCTTGTGACGTATGGGTTTACGTTTAAGCTGGTGAGTTTTTCAATGATACCCGAGTGGGGTATTGTGTCGAAAGCCTTTGCCAGATCAAGGTAGGCTGTGTGGACTGCCTTGCCCTCGTCAATGGCCTTGGTGACTGTTTCGAAAAAGTCAACCAAGTTTAAAAGGCATGATCTGCCCTTGACAAAGCCAAACTGGGTTGGATCCAACATCTGCAAGTCCCCTATGTCTTTGTTTATGAGTTCCATTATGATCCTCTCCATAGCTTTGCAGACCAGGCTTGTCAAGCTGATGGGACGGTAGTTTCTGGGGTCGGTGGTGGCACCTCCTTTGTGAAGTGGGACCACCGTTGCCGTCCGCCACTCCTTGGGTACGTATCCTGAGGTGAGACTAAGATTAAACAGTTGCCCTAACTGCGGGTTTAATTCCTCATTGAGTTCGTGTAGCACACAACCAGTGACACCATCTGGTCCCATGGATGCTGTGTTTTTCGCCTTGGAGAGAGCAGTTCTCACCTGAGCATTTGAGATGATTGGGGGACTACAGTCCTCTGGTATAGATATCTCTCCTTTTGGGGGGGGAAGAAATTTGCACTGAACCTGTCAGCCAGTATGTTGGCAATGTCTGTAGGTTCCGTGATTTTTACATCATTTTGCACTAATTTTGAGCATATCTGGGAGTTTCCTCCCAGGTTTCTAACATAGCTAAAAAAGGCCTTATGATTGTCTTTTCAGTCCTTAGCGATTTTTCTCTCAAAATTTGCCTTGGATGCTTTTATGAGAGATCTCAGTTTTTTACTTATAATGATCAAGTGTGTCTTCCCTTTTACGGATTTTGCTCTATCTTGTAGTAGCTTTTTCCTTTTGTTGTAAAGCTTGTTTATGGCTGTGGTCCACCAGACTGGATGCTTGCCTTTGGTACAAAGAGTCTTTGTTTTGTTTGGGATTGCCTGATCCATGCAGTCCTGGAGGTGCTGGTAGAAGGCATTTGTAAGTGATTCAGCGGTTTGAGTAATGGTTTCCGCTGGCTCGGGGGCTTTGAAAGAGACCACACCAGTCTTTAGGAGTGTGAAGTTGGCTTTTGAGAAGTTCTTCACTGTGGTCTTTTTATCTGGGGTGGGGGCGGGATGTGGACTTCCATTGAGATTAGTTTATGATCTGATCTCACCAATGATGGGTATACCTCTGGTGTTGAACATTGTGACCCCATGTTTGTGATGATGAGATCCAGTATGTTTTCTCCTCTTGTGGGGATGGTGACCAGTTGTTCCATGGCATTTGAGTTTATGAACTCTAGGAACCTTTGGGCTAGAGTGTTGGGGCTTGAGTAGTGATCCCAGTCTATATTTGGATAGTTGAAATCACCCAGTATGATGGTGTTTGGAGATATATTTATCCCCTCCAGTGTTTTCAGGAAAGCTGTGTGAGGTTCCTGAGTTTGAGAGGGTGGCCTGTAACAGGCTACAAACTGCAGAGCAGTCTTGCCTACGGTTAATTGTACTTGGATGGTTTCCGATGCATCGTGTGTTGCCACCAACCTTGAAGTGAGGGTGTCCTTGATGAATATGGACACCCCCCTCCTTTCTTAGTGTTGTCCGGATTTTGGGGCCAGAACGCATGATATGAGGTAAAACCTGATAGTGCCGGGGTGCTCTCAGGAGCCTTGAACCAGGTTTCAGTCACAGCACAGACATCGATGTTCTCCATACTGAGAAGGGCTTTGAGTGTGTGCATCTTGAGGTTGAGACTTCTGGCATTGAGCAGCATTACCCTTAGTTTTTTTCCTTTTTTGTGTTCTAGGGTGGTAGGTTTAGAATTTGAGCCCTGCCTATAAAAGGCACAATGGGGGTGGCAAGAGCCTTTGCCAAAATCCGGAAGCACAGGGGTGACAGGTGCAAGCCGTCCCTTGCGAAGCAGCGTGGCTTGTCCAGCATGTCATCCCAGGCAGACAGACATTGGATCCCCTTTGAATGACACCATAGTTTAAGCCAATTATTAAAGCTGATCATCTTGTCTTCGTATTGTGGCATCATTCTTGGTGAAGGTAGGATACTGCTCAAGGTCAGGGTCATACCTGCCTGGGCTACATAATCAGAGAGCTCCTCTATGTCTCTTTTCATGTAGTCCAGGGAGGTACATCTCAGGTCATTCACACCAGCATGGACAATGACTGAGTCATACTTGTACCTGCAGTTGAGTGACCTGAGTGCTTGCGTTATGTGGCGGATTCTAGCGCCCGATAGGCAGCTTACTGTGACCTTCTCCTTACTCAATCTGGTGAGCGGGACGTCAGTGTGTCTGACTATGGAGTCACCAATGACGAGTGTGTCTGGCATTGTGTTTGGCCTTAAGGGCTGTGACTGTTTGGAACACTGATTCTGTGGTCTATGTGTTGCATGTGCTGTGCCCTGTGGAGGCAGTTGTTTGGGTGTCTGCTTTGGTGGCCTCTGCTGTTTTGGTAGGTTTTTGATCAGAGCCTCCGAGTAAGTCTTTGTGTGTTTATGTATATGATTTGAAGTTGTGATAGTGCTATGTGACACTGGGTTTGTGGTGTGTGTGGGACTGGGTTTGTGGTGTGCGTTGTTACCTTCTCCTCCTGTCTGGTCTTGCCAGTCCTATGTTGAGAGAGCTCAGCCTCCAGTTTGGCTATATATTTGCATCTCTCGCATGTATTTGTGTTTTGTGGGAGATGGAGAGGGTTGTCAGTGTACATGAGGCAATTGTAACATTGCCTCAATATTCCCAGATTCACCAGCTGAGCAGGAGAGGACACTAGCAACTGATCCCTCGCCATGCTAGAAGGAATAGGCAAAAAACTTTATGTAGATGAGTTTGAAAAAAGGACTTCAGGGGATGTGGTGTTTTTTGGCCGGTGGGGTACTGTGTATAATAAAAGTGCTATATCAGAGTAAAAAGTACTTTAGGAGCAAGTGCTAGGCTTTACAGATGGAAAATAGTCTACTTAGCAATCAAGTAGAGCTGAACTTTTTAGTTAGAGAATAGGCTGGTTAGATAGGCAGTACAGTTCAAGAAGAGCTGTTCTAAGGGAAAAAATGAAGAGTGAACTTTAGGTAGCCCGAATAGTTTAACCTTGATTAACCGCCGCTGCTCTTGTGTGCTCCTGTGGCAACTCCGCCCTAAATCGCGCTAAAGCGCTCTAAAGTGTGCTTTAAAGCAGGGGGCTGGAAAAGGCAGGAAATGACCCAAAATGGCCAATGAACTACAAGTTACTGACTTAAACCACTCCTCTGAGGACAAACAGGCAGCTCAGTACTCCCCACTCTCACTGGTGAGTAAAGAAACTTCCCCCTGACCAAACAAGGAAAATGGAGAAGTACAGGAACCAAGACAAAGCTCAGGGATCAGCAAAATCTGATCACTGGAACACTAGCTAGAAAAGTATGGAAAACAAGGATATTTTTTTTGTTTTTTTCAAGTTTTTTACACAGATAGGCAGAAAACACAATAAATGCTGTACTTTTCGACTAATTGCTATCAAAAGCTAGTACACTTGAGTGTATTAGCCTGTAGTTTAACTTTTAAGCAAAACTTAAACTAGCAAGTGCAGTAAACAGTTTGAGCTTGTAAAAACAGTAAAAACAGGTAATACTTCGATAAAATAAGCAGAAACAGTGGTCGAAAGTCACAAAAGGTCGAAAAAGCCAAGAAAAATACTTAAAATCTGGAAAGTTTGTCTTTTCTGGTCTCTGCTGTTCTAGGAACTCTGCTGGACACCACGAGGAGCTGTGCTGAGTTCTCTACAGCTGGAAAAGCCTGCCAAAGTGTGCTTTATAGCTGAGAGTGTAGTATTATGGGTGTTTCTGTTCATATGCTGTTTGTACAAGAGCTAGATCTACATTATCACTGAGAGTGCAGTACTGTGGGTGGTATTGTTACATGCTGTTTGTGCAATAGGTTCATAGGCTGGTACTAGGCTAACTGCCCTTGCGAGACATTTTAAGCCTAGCCAATGATCCTTTGTGAGATTCAAACCCTGCGCCTTGTGTTTGTAAAGCAAACACCTTAACCATTAGGCCACCCTCATACATAATTTCTGAGAGTGCAGTGTAATGGATAGTGCTGTTCATGTGGTGTTTGTGTAATAGCTAGATATGTGTCATCACTAAGAGTGCAGTACAATTGGTTTTGATATTCATATGCTGTTTGTGTAATAGCTAGATATACATAATCACTGAGAGTACAGTACAATGCGTGGTGGTGTTCATGTGCTGTTTGTGCAGTAACTAGATATACATTATCACTGAGAGTGCAGTATTGTGGATAGTGCTGTTCATATGCTGTGCAATAGCTGTATCTGCATCATCACTGAGAGTGCAGTACAATTGGTTTTGCGGTTCATATGCTGTTTCCAGAATAGCTAAAATTACATCATCACTGAGAGTGCAGTACAATTGGTGGTGCTTTTCATATGCTGTTTGTGCAATAACTAGATATACATCATCACTGAGGGTGCAATCTAATGGGTGGAGCTGTTATGCTCATTCAACAATAGCTCGGTATATATAGTTTCTGAGGGTGCAATGTGATAGGTGGTGTTGTTCATATGCTGTTTGTTTGATAGCTAGATATACATCTATGAAAAACTGAGAGGCTGCCATCTCAGCCAGATAGAATTTTGTAGATAATTCTATGTCATTGTAAATATTAATATAATCCACAGGCTTATTTTACAGCTATAAAGAGAAGTATATGTTATGATTGAACTAAAAGTTGTACTGAGCTTCAAAAATATAACCACAGTGCACCCTGCTGGAAGAAAGCTGTTAAGTAAAGAATTATACAACTGTGTTTGATCTCAAGCTCGGAGACAGGATGTCTGGGCTAGGAAATTCTTTCTATTGTTTTAAGACAGAGATAATTACTAGCTTTTACATGTAAAGTATCCTTTATTTCTGTGGCTTCCTGGCAGGTGCAAGATTAAAAACATATGTAAAATTTTGAGTTCTTTGAGCCTGAGAAACTTATGTAAAAGTGTCAAGAATTATGTAATTTGAAATGACGCAGCAGGAATGTGTATTATTAAAGACTTTCTCAGAAAGAAAGATGGAACATTTTGTATCTTGTCTTGGATCTAGTAAGAACATCCACTCACCAGTGCTTGCTTGCTCTGCATGTAAGTAGTATTTGGAACAGTAATTTCTCTTAGAGATAGATAGGAATATAGCCAGATTAGTCTAGTTAGTTTTTATATTTATATCAGACTATCCTACAATATTGTTTTAAAATATTTCCTTTGATTTTTGAACTTTGTAAGGTCATTGTGTTGAAGGAATAAGTATTGTCTTGTGTTTTTATTTATTATTAAATATTTTTAAACCTTTCAACTGTGGATGTTTTGTGTAGAGATAATTTAAGCTCTAGAGTACTTGCATGTATTTGGTGATACTGTATAAGCCACGCCAGTAGCCTTAAAAGTTCTAGTCACACTTACTATTTGAATAACAGTAATAGCACACAGTGGAATTGGTCACCCTTTGGGAAGGGCCTTATAGTAGCAGATAAGTAGTGGTTGCGGTAGTCAGTACTACCTTATAGTCTGTGTAGAAGAGGGCATAGCTGGAGAACCAGTGCCAGCCTTCCCCAGGAGCATCTGTGTGTTTGTATATAAATCAACTCAAAGTGTGTGTGTCAGCTACTTGGGCAGGGAAACAAAGCACTGGTTGGACAGAGAGGGTGCTGGTGTTTTTTTCTTGACCACTAGGCTGAGATCTGAACCCTATAGCCGTGTCAGTAGTGAGTCTTATTGGGGATCTGGAGAGAAAGGTAGAAATAAGCCCCAGACTGACTGTGATCTCTGTGAGCTCTTAAGAGAAATTGTACTTTACTGTGTGTATACTTGTTATCCTCCCAATATGGATGCCCCTCACTGGGGCTAGAGGTGAGGATTGAGGCTTCTTGATTCCTGGTCCGGTACATGGATGTCACAATATCATCCGTGAGAATTTTTTGTAATGGGTGGTGCTGTTCGTATCCTGTTTGTACAATAGCTAGATATACATAATCGCTGTGAGTGCAGTTCAATAGGTGGTGCTGTTCCTATGCTGTTTGTGCAATACCTAGAGATACAGCATCACTGAGAGTGCAGTACAATGGGTAGTGCTGTTCATATGCTGTCTGTGTAATAGCTAGATATACATCATCACTGAGAGTGCAATACAGTGGCTGTTGCTGTTCATATGCTGTTTATATAATAGTGAGAAATACATCATCACTGAGAGTGCAGTATTATAGGTGGTGCTGTTCATATGCTGTTTGTGCAACAGCTAGATATACATCATCACCGAGAGTGCAGTGTAATGCGTGGTGCTGTTCATATGATGTTTGTGCAGTAACTAGATATACATCATCACTGATAGTGCTGTACAATGGGTGGTGCTGCTCATATGCTGTTTGTGCAGTAGTTAGATATACATCTTCACTGAGAGTGCAGTACAATGATTTCATGTGCTGTTTGCGTAATATCTAGATAGACCTCATCACTGAGAGTGCAGTACAATGGGTGGTGCTGTTTATATGCCGTTTGTGCTTTAGCTAGATAGAATGCTTTTCTCGTATCCTTTGTAGTGTTTCCCTCATATTGACCCTAAACCACACTTTTTTGTACTGTAACTTGAGAGACATTAGAGTGAGTTACAGGGATGTTACCAAATGTTTTATAAAGCATAACAACAACAAAAAAAAAGAGTCACCACATGATAACATGTATTCTTTTGCTTCAGTTTTGCCATATCTTCACTTAATCTTCTCTCTTTGCCTCTTCCTTTAATATGTGCTCAGTGCAGCAGTACAAATTTAAAAAGCATCTTGTCTAAGTATGAACATTATGTATGTAGGATACACAAGTAGTATCTGGATGTTATTATTATGTACCTGTTTGTAGGGGATACACTATCGTAAGATAGACCTGTATGCCCCATATCTAGTTGTAATACTTCTGGTTTTAAAACTATTTTAAAAATACTTTGATATCAGTTCCTAAGCAGCAATCATTGCTGTTGTATTGCTGTAAACAAAGATACAATCCCCCAACATTTCGCTGATCAAATATCTTATATCGGAAACATTAAAAAGAAACAGGTATGCCTGTGGTTCCCTAACTACTTCTCAAGTCCCACCCTTCTGACATACCAACTAGTTTACCACAAGTAGATGACTATATCTCTGCAAAAACACAACACTGACATTTTGTTTTCACTTTGATGAACCTCCCACCACCACCCATGTGGAGGACATTGTCCTAACATAATTCTTGCATATGCATGGTACCTCCTTGATTGCACAGTCATGGGGGAGTACCAGTTGCCTGTGATGGTGGTGCTACTGTAGCAGTGATGTTTTTGCTTTCCCATTCTAACAGAGAAAATTGTGATCAGGGAGTAGTAACGGTGCCTAGTTGTATTTCAGGCATTTAAAATCATTGGTTACAGTTTACATGCAGGGAATCTGTTGCTTCCACTTCATTCCAAGATAACATACTATCATCTCCAAACATTATTTAGTAGCAGAGCATGTTTGAGGCTTGACAAAGCTTTGAGCACTCTCACATGGCTGGCAGTTGACAGTGGTTCTGAAAGAACATAAGTACGTGTGATGCACTGACTGGTTCTATGGTGCCAGTCAGGGGATGATTGTGTAACTACAGAGGACTACACTAGTTTCCAATTCTACCTGCCTATTAGTCTGGGTTTGGGGCTACTTCAGAAATGCTTTTTACTTTTGAGTCAGAGTGTAGGGGTACAGTACATCATTAAATGTCTTATGTCTCTGGCATGGATGAGGAGATGAAATATATGGGTGTCCATGCACTCTAGGAAAGAGCTTTCAGAATATTTCCTCTGCAGTAAGAGTAAGTAGGGTCATTAGGAACATGGAAACATAGCCTTGAAATGCTGGGCGACAGGTTAATTTATTGTGTTGTCACAAACATTGTGAAAGAGAATACTAAATAAAAAAAATAAGACAGGATATCTTTATTGATATTTACTTTGCAAACAAACGAATTTCTAAGAAGGACCACTACAATTTTGTGACATGCACATATCCTGCTACCTTCTTAAATTGACAAGGGTTATCTGCATGCCCCTAGTTAGCGTTGACTATGGATATACTCACGTGAACCTGCTGGGTATTTTACAGACAGATTAAAGAAAAAGCCAGATGCAAGTGTTATACCATGGTGTAGGGGGACCATTCATAATCAACACATCTCTTTGTGCACACAGCACAATCATTTTGTCGTAGTTCTGACCTATTTTTAATAAGTCCCACTTCAGGTCTAGTTTGATGTCTTGCTTATTGTCACACATGTACAGGAACAGAGGATGTGAGAGTTAAAAGTAAGTCTGCATGACAGTCATAATTTCAACTCATTGCCGTTAGCATTTACATTTACTGCAAGTCTACATCTCCTTTCAAACACTTTAAAACATGCTTAATTATAATATCTTTACAGGTAACTTCATTTTTAAAGGGTTGTCTCTTTCCACACAGAATGCTTCCTATAAACCATATCTCCTGGGTAAAATCTCTGTAGTGAAACATGCATGTTTCAATACCTTAAAAGTAAAATAATCCATTACTGTTGAAATATATTGAAAAATGAATTGGAGAAATCAAGTAGATATTCTTCGTGTTTCACTGTTGCAGTCATCACACTTGGGTTATCTGCCTGCAGGTAGCCCTCAGTCGGCCTGAATACCAGACTCTTAAGATTTCTGCGTCGGATGCTGTTGCTTCTTCTATGACGTCAGGTCATCAGGGGTATAAAACAGGCAGCCAACGCCATTACGTCTATCTTTCTTGCTGAGGAGGAGTCCCATGCAGAAGCAGTTCGCAAGTGATGGTCGGCTGCTGCCTGAAATTTTCGTTTTCAAGTTTGTAATCCTGAAGTCTTCTAAAGCTAAGTACCCCATTGGGGATCCTTTTTCTTGCTCTAACCAATGTCAGAAAAAGTTAATAATTGTCTTGCCTGTGGAAAGCAAATACCTCACAGAGATTTTCATTCTTACTGCATCACCTGTTTAGAACCAGATCACGACATCCCTCACTGTCAGTTTTGTGCCTTGTTTAATGCCCGAACCATTCATCATTGGGCTATCTTTGTCACTAAATTCTTTCACTCTCATTCTCCGTATTCCGAAATGGTTTCGATAAGCCATCTGACTACCGATCTTCCGAAAAAATGTAAAGATAAAGACAGAGACAGACTGCATAGGTCCAAAACTGCCAATGACGCTTCTGTTAAGCTAGTCGCCAGTCCACCGGTACTCAGTGAGGCGGCTTTGCAGCCCCTGATGCCCGCTTCTACACATTTGCAGGCCGCTGCTGAGATCCATTCAGAGTCCCATATGCCGCGAGATGCTTCTTCGACTATGGAACCTGCAGATGTCTCTACCTTGGATGGGTCCGGAGCCGCTGTGTAGGCACTGACTCCTGAGGGTATATTCTGACCTATCAATATTCGAATTAAACCGATGACTTTATTTTTAGCTAAAACTACAGAGTTTCTGACGCTCAGAGTATGCACTACGCCTAGACAACCGATGACCAAAGTGCATACTCAAGCTCCCATGCCACAAAAACAAATGCTTAGAATGGCTGAAGCTGTTATTACTCTAATTAGGGGAAGCCAGCCTTCCCCTGCTAAGAGACAAAGAACTGAGTTTCAGTCTGATTCTACAGACCAGGAGTCTGATGTTTCTGGCCCTTCTGATTATCGGGGTATGCCCTTATCAACCTATAAGGATTCAGATGCAGAGGAATCCATTCCCTCTGCCTTCCCTCCAGAGGATTTTTCTTTTGGTGAAACCTTGCATACTTTAAGAGAGCATTTCACTGGGAATGCCAGGACTACCCTCAGTCCAAAAAGAGACTCAGAGAATTTTTATAGTTGCCTCAGCACAGGCCTCTAGCTATACCCCCTGTCCTGGATGTTGTAGATGATGTTTTTATGGAATCCAGTCTTACTCCAGATACTTTACACCCGGCCCCTAGGAAACCTGACAGGTACTACAGAGTACCTGATTCCCACAAATTTCTCTTCAAGAATCCTACTGCAGATCTAGGGACCATTTCCCAGGGACCTAAAGGTGTTAAGGCTACTACAGTCAAAAATCCTACCCCTGCAGACAGGGATTCCAGAGCGTTAGACAGATGGGGTAAGAAGGTATATACCTCTGCAACTCTCGCCATCAGGGCATTGAATTGCCAGTTTTCCATGTTGAAGTACCAGCAGCATATTATGGAACAAAGTAAACAAAAAATGGTGTTACTCCCAGATTGTGCAGAAATAAAAATTTACAAGAGTTAATGCAGTCTGCAAACCAAGTTAGTAAGCATACTTTGCAGTGTGGCTTTGATGCCCTAGAAGCATCTTGCAGGGCTGCACTGGGTCTGTTATGCAGAAAATATCTATGCTTCAGGGCAGGATCTATGCCCTATCAGTTCTCTGCACTTTCCTTTGGCTTATGTACTGTGCCCAGAGTATTCACAAAGTGCCTGGCTTCAGCCATTACATACTGCAGGCAGAGAAATATCCAAATTTTCCCATACTTGGATGACTGCCTGATTCAGGCGGACAGTCAGGAATTGCACTTCAGCACCTGGCATTTGTAAAAAAGCCTTCTCACTTCATTAGGGTACACCATCAATGAGCCCAGTCAAAAGATTGTATTCCTGGGAGCAAGCTTGGACACAACTTCCCAGATGTTTTTTCTCACTTCAGAAAAACAGTTCTATCTGACAAACTACTTCAAACAAATGGCCACCAGAACCCAGCTGTCCGCAAGAAAAATACTGCAAGCCCTAGAGTTCATGGCCTCATGTATTCTACTAATTCCATATGCAAGACTGCATATGAGGAAACTTACCTATTTGCCTCTCCCAAGAACCACCAGTTGATCAAATTCTGCACCAGAAACCCTCACAGCAGGGCCTGGAAGGTGGATGCCCTATCCTTTCAATGGGAAAACCTCTCACTTAATGTGCCTTTCCCCCTCTGCCCCTCCTCTTAAAAGTACTACTCAAGATAAAACAGGACAGACCAAGGGCAGTTGTTATTGCTCCAGACTGGCCATGCCAGCACTGCTACTCACTCTTGCTCAGTCTGACAACAGTTCCACCCTGGCATCTTCACCAGTCTCCTACCCTGCTGTCTCAGCAGGAGGGACAGATTTTGCATCCACAATTGTAATCCCTAAACCTTGCAGCCTGGCTTATCCCTTGAATACACCACCAGCAACCCTCAGCAAACAGGTGCTGGATGTCATTCTTGAAGTCAGAAGACCTAGTACTAGAAAATCCTTTGCTGAAAAGTGGAAAAGATATTGTTCTTGGAATCAGTCTCAAAGGAAGGACACAGCAGTGCCCACCATACCTCTAATCCTGGATTACATAGCAGAGCTACACCACAGAGGCCTATCCTTCTCCTCCATTAAGATTCATGCCTCTGCCATCTCAGCTTGTTATAATACTGAGCCACCTCTATTGTCTCAACCTCTCATCAAACAGTTCCTGAGAGGGGTTAACAACTTAAGGCCCCATAGGAGAGCACCCACCCCTGCCTGGGACCTTAACTTTGTACTGGAAAAGCTCATGCTTCCCCCTTTTGAACCTGCAGCTTCAGCAGAGTTAACATTCCTCTATTGGAAAACAACCTTGCTTTTAGCCATAACTTCAGCAAGAAGAGTGTCTGAATTATAGGCAATAATGGCTGTGGAACCCTTCATTATTTTCCATACTGACAGGGTTTCCCTCAGGACTAACCCATCCTTTATGCCTATGTTGGTGTCCAGTGTGGCTCTAAACCAATCCATCCATTTGTCAACCTTATTCCCTAACCCTCATAATAAAGGGGAAAGTATCCTGTACTCCTTGAACATGCACAGACAGCTCAGGTTCTACATTGACTGGACTAAACCTTTCAGAAAATTTGACCAGCTGCTAGTCAGCTTTGCTACAGGGGCAGAGGGTAAGGCCATTTCAAAGCAAACTATTTCCAAATGGATAGCACACTGCATCAATTTCTGCTACAAACACCATGGAAAACCTATCCCACAGGGGATCAGACCACATTCCACTAGGGCTACTTCCACCTCTACAGCATTTCTCAGGAGAGTCCATACCAGGGACATTCTGGAAGCTGCAACCTGGAGTTCTGTACACACCTTCACCAAGCATTACCACTTACCAATCTTTTCTAAATCCAAAGCTGGATTTGCTACAGCAGTCTTGCAAGGTCTGCTAGCCAGCCCTAACACTTCTTGACTGCCTCCACCCTTCCTCAGCTTTGGGAATCAACCCAGGTGTGATGACTGCAACAGTGACACAGGAAGAACATAGTACAGTTGTGTACACTTACCATAAATGTAGATGTTCTAGTGTATTCACTGTTGTAGTCCTGGTTTCCCTTCCTCCAGCCCCCTGGCTTTCTCTATATTTCTACCTCTCCTCTCTACGGCCATTCCTAATGGCATTAGTATTTACTTTTTACTGGTGGTGTTCCCTACCATATACTAGCTTTCTATTTGGGGGATCCTGACATTTGGAGCAAGAAAAACTGATGTAATGGCATTGGCTGCCTGTTTTATACCCCTGATGACCTGACGTCATGGAAGAAGCGACAGCATCTGACGCAGAAATCCTAAGACTTTGGTATTTGGGCTGACTGAGGGCTACCTGCAGGCAGATAACCCAAGTGTGATGACTGCAACAGTGAATACACTCGAATATCTACATTTATGGTAAGTGTACACAACTGTACTTTATGCGACCAGTGGCAACATAAAACTTGATTTGCTAATGCATAATATATATTACTTGCAAATCTGATGAGGTATAGTATGTAGAAAATGATTGCAAAGGATGGCCATTACAGGTATTTTCCTTAAGTCAGAAAGGTATTTGGTCCACACAGCCTCAGAACATGAAGTGATTATGTGACGAGCTGTGATAATTACACCTGACTCCTTTAAGTCCTAAGCAGATTGTATGTACACAGAAGCTCACCCCTGCAGATTTGTTTTAATGCAGTGTAAGTGACCTTTGCTCTTTTTTAGTAAGTGAAAAGAAAAGCTGTCCGGAAGTGCAGCATGAAATAGTCTCCCTCTAACCACATTTTTATGTCATGGAACATGTAGGTTTTTTTCTTTTCTGTGGTGACCTGCGTTGATGTATTGCATGCATTGCTCACTGTAGATTGTTATATCCTGAAGTTTCTCACTTGTTAATGAAGATGAGACAACTTAAATCTCTGGATGGAAAGCTAATGCCTCAATCCCCAGTTATCTGCCTGATTCCTGCTGGGAATAAATTGGGGCTGCATGTAATAACCTGAACTTGTCTTAAATGATGAAATAGCATGAACAGTCAAACATGAATTATATGCATGCCAGTTATCTAATTTGTTTACCTTTGGGTAGCTAAGAGAACAAACCCTGATGATGAAAATGCAGCATGCAAATCCTACGAGTGGGTCATGTATTTCATCCACTCTTTCATTTTACAGATATTAATGAGTGCCTTACTCAAGTAAACTGTGGTCAATATGCTGCATGTCGTAATACCCCAGGTGGTCACTACTGTACCTGTATCAAAGGATTCATATCCAGCTCTGGAAAAGCTAACTTCACAAGTATGAGAGACTCAACATGCCAAGGTAAATAGGTGCCCATTGTGTTTTGCTGAGAATTAATTCTTGTATATTTCCTAACTACAACACTACATGGCTAAACCTAACTGGACAGCGCTATGGCTTTTTAAACAGTCGAAAAGTCATGCATGACATTGCTGTGTATTTTCACTTGCATGAGGCTAACTAATGAACTTAAAACACTGTGCTAGTGTGTTTATCAGTCTATTCACTTGTCACTTGGCACCTAATTATAACTTTGAGAAAAGATAAATTGTTTAGCTTCTGGCTTCCTTACAGTACTAGTTATTTAAACAAGCCACTTCTTCTCTCAGCACTACACGTTGGATATCCTATGGGTTTGCTTGACCACTAGATCATTATGACTGTAGTAGCTAGTGTTTTATTTTTAAATGGTTGTAGAGTTGAGTAATGACATAATATCCAGTAAAGAGTACTATAAACCTAGCTAGTGGCACAGAGCTTTCCAGAAGCTTATAAGCTGTGGAACTTTTCAAATACATATTGCTGTGCTATTGTCTTGATGTGGAGTTTGGAAAACCTACTAAAGCATTTAAAGTCTGTAAGAAAATATCACGCTATAACAACTGCCTTTTGAAATAAGGATAAAGCAAATGTTTTCAAAGGACTTGCAGGCAACTATGAAGGAGAAAGAATTTATAGATGAAGACTGGAACAGTATGTTCTTTTACTAAAACATATGTGAAAATCCATTCCTGTGAGGAATACTGCAAAATAATGATCATATTTTCAATTGCCATGATATCCTAAATGATGATTGAATGTGATTTGCATGCCTGTATGTTTAGGGAGCTGAAGTCTACAGGTTAGAATCTCGAAAACGCAGTGAAAACACATGTACAACTGGTAAGCTTATTACATGATCATTTTAATTCTATACTTAATGAAATATTTCAAAGATATAATTTTGATTCTTGTACAGGAAATTTACTGGATCAGTGAATTAGTATGCCCCTTGTTTGAGTAAATTAGGCCAGGATTATAAGAACAGAGAGACATTACTGCAGGATGTATGAAGAAGAAATGAAATTAACTCGTACAGTAAAGGCTGATTGACAATGAAAGCAGAGTTGCAAGTATGCAGCTGCACTGGAATAGAGCCTATATTAGATGATCAAACTTTCAAAAGTTCAACTGTCATATGGTTGACACTATATGATCGAACTTTAAAAAATTCGACCATCTAATAAAAAAAAAAATAAACAACACAAATAACCTACCTGAATGTTTTAAGCAGTGGGGCAAGCATTGCTGCACCCCCCCCCTACACCCCTCGCTGTTTAAATATACCAACTTTGAGATTGCACTACAGTGCAGGAAAGGGAAATCTTCCCATTCCAAGCTGTACGAAGATCTCCATTAAAACATTCAAACTTTCAAAAGTTCGACCATATGATGTCAACAGGTCTATATTAGAACATCGAAATTTCACAATTTCGAATGTTCTAACATCGACCCCTTTTTTCAGCGAATGCTGACAACATCGAACATGCAGAACAGCAAATTTTTTCATAGGGAAAAAATTTGCTGTTCCGAAACAGATACACACAACACAAGCACACCAAACAAACAGCAATCCAAACACATACACCTAAAATCTTACAGCTAACCCTACACTAAACTGTACAAACACCACTAACTATCCACTTACCTTAACTCAAACCCTAACCCTAAGGTCCGTCATTATCGCACATTGACCTCACCCGCGCCCTAACCCTAACTCACCTAACCCGCCCTAACCCTCACATCCAGACAATCGCACACATACCTAACCTGCGCCCTAACCCTAACTCACCTAACCCGCCCTAACCCCCACGTCCACACAATCGCACACATACCTAACCTGCACCTTAACCCTAACTCACCTAACCCGCGCCCAATCGCACACTTACCCGAACTCGACCTGTAACTTTTCACCACAGAGCTGAAAATAGCGAAATGACAGAATTGGACAACAGAATTCTTTCCCTAGGAAAAATTTTGGATTTCTGTTGTTTTGCTATTTTCAGCGTTCGCTGAATAGGGGTCGATATTAGAACATTCGAAATTGTGAGATTTTGATGTTCTAATATAGACCCGGTTTCAACCATATGACAGACGAACTTTTGAAATTTCGATAATCTAATATAAACCCACTGGAATATAACAGAGTCCAAGGAAGGGATGCTGAAGGGTGTACTCTAAAGCGGATAAGCTGCAGCAGTGTCTTGGGTCAAAATTCATCACTTTCCACTGTAAGATAATACATAAACATCATGATTGTGAAGGTAGTGGGGTCATAATGAGGGCAGTAACATGAAAACAAGGAAATTCCTCTTTTCAGGAAACATTTGTTGTGAGTCATGTATTTTAATGCTTGTTGTGTATATAATATTCTTGCAAAAAAAAAAAAAAAAAGAGTATACAGCAGCAGTTTCATTTGTTTAGTGCTCACAGTTTGAACCCACAAAAAGTTAACCCATTCCGGGTAAAATAAATCTAGAGGAGAAGCCTCTGACCTATGTTGTTGATGTTTGGAGGACTGGCACTATATAGGTTCATAGATGTGTACTAGGCTAACAACAACTAGGGCCCTTTTAAGCCTAGCCATGCATTCCTTTAAGACTAGTCATGCATCCAAAATAGTCTGCACTGAAATTCGGAACCACACATATTCATGAAACATTCACATTGGCCATTTAAGCTAATGGACATATACATATACTGTAGATTAACCAAATTCACATATGTGTACTGTTCACTTTGGTAACTCATTGATCTTTTATTGAAAACTGATAGAGGATAGCAGCTGTCATTTTTGGATGTTTGTATTGTGAACATTGCTTAAAAGGAGGAAGAAGAAATATTACTTTTGACAATAACAGATGGAAAGCAATGAGCCAAATTTGCATGGTAAAAGCTATCTAATCAAAATTAATTTAAAAATTGAGAGAAATCATATACCTAAAAAACATAAAAGTGAATCGAGCAAAATCATAAACTTGCTTTAAATGAAACTGTAGAAAAAGTGTATAATAAACACAAAGTTATAGTTAGAAAAGAAAAAAATACATTTATAAAGGAACCACAGATAATTTTCATGTGCCATCTGATAACTAATCTGTATTTCCTAGACTTAGGTCAGATCCTTTATGCTATATGTAGTAAGTAAGAAGAACTACATATAATGTTAAAATAATTCTACAAAAAAATAACTGTTGTTGAAAAATAATCAGATTGTGCTGATGTTCATCCTTAGATCACCAGTGCAGTTCTGATTACTTATTGGACATATCCTGCCAAAGATACTGCATGTCTGACCAGGTTACAAAAGCTTAGGGACCTCTCCCCACCCCCCTTTCTGTTTCATTAATTGTGATGTATGGTCTATGTATTAGACTATGTGCTGATATGTAAGGGTTGTATGGATGAAAAGATCCTCAGAACTTTGTTGTCAACTGTCCATGAAGGAAAAGTTTGTTCACATCATGGGCTGTTAGCCATATAGCCTGTTCCAGCTACAAAAACTGTGTGCAGCTTAGCACTTTGTTGGGGACCTTTCCTGTTGTCCTTGTTTTTGCCTTGTTAAAAAATGTTATTTCATGTCATCTAATAAAAGAAAAGAATATGCCAGTGTGATCAACAGATACCTTTCAAGGATATGCCTTCTAAGTGTCTTTTTTTGCTTAGTGATAGAACACAATTATAAGGAGTGTACAATTTACCCATCCTTTATACCCAGAAGTATTAGAAGTTATTTGTCTACCTTCAGATTTCACAGTAAAAGCAAATGACTCCAATCTTTATCTCATGCTAAGATGCCTCTAAGCATCTACCCCAGACGTTCTCCATCATCCTGAAAGAAAACTAAGAATTTGAGTGAAGACCCAAAAGTACAGGCTTCATTCAGTCAGTGAAAGATTGATGTCTCCATTGAGGTGCTTGATTGAAAGAACCTGAGTTTGTGCTGATGAGGTAATTGAAAAGGCCTAAACATGCATGCCCACAGCTAGTGGAGTTTGGCTTTTATTGTCTGAATGTAACCTTAAAGACTTAACAACTGAAAGTCATAGACCTTTAGAAGCCATGTTGCTGTAACACTTAATGTAAGGGGTAATTTGCATATATCCCACGGGCCTCCATTACAGGAGGATTAAGGTGTCACACAGTGAAAACTCTAGCTTTGCTATTTTCTTCTTGCAGTTTTTACTGAATGGTTTGCCTGTGTGATCTTTTTAGCCTTTAGTCAAGATGCTTGTGACCCAGACAGCATTGTTTGTCCCATCTTCCAAAAGAGTTTCTAAGTTATAGGATCAAATTTGTACTTCTGCTTTTATATTTTTCCATAATGGTATGGCCAGCCTAAGGATTAACCTTACTTTTATGCCACAAGTTGTCACTTAATGTCTCTGCACCAGTCTATCTGTTTACTTCCATTTTTCTCAATCCACAAAATAAAGGGGAAAGAATCCCTTAATAGCTAGATTTTCATATAAAACTTAAAATCTGATGTAGAATCTGATATTGTCAGTCTTCACATAATCCTTGACTGTGGACTTGGTTCTGAGCCTCGGAACTGAGTTGGCCATTTACTTCAGCTTGCACCTTCCAAACTCTCGAGCTAGGCTCTACCCATAATGCTCCTCTCTGTTACCTCAGATCTTGTTTGCCACCTCATGTGTCAGACAAGTACAACCACTCTCAAGCTTTTGCTTTCATTAAAGTACATTTTTCCTGGTTATTTATCTGTAAGCTATCTTAAACCTATCATAAACTATCTTAAACTATCTCTGATTTCTTATCTTCTACCCGCTCCTCTTGCTTCTTTCCAGTTAGTGTATTTCTGCTTCTTCTTCCTACCACTGGTAGTCTTTCCATGTACCATTGTTGGTACTCTTTTACCTTTCTAGGTATTTCTTGAATACCATAGTTGGTATTTTCTCAGTAGTGTGTGTGTGTGTGTGTGTGTGTGTGTGTGTGTGTGTGTGTGTGTGTGTGTGTGTGTGTGTGTGCGCGCGCTCTATAAATCCTGTCTAATGGCTGAAAAAGTAGATGCTCCTCCTAAGCCTTTTAAGGGCACCTCTGGATTTAAAAGATGTCAGAAGTGTGATAGGAAGATGCCCAGTTCGGATGGGCATGTCTCCTGTGTGTACTGTCTCATAGTAGTTCATTTACAAGAGAACTGCTCTAGCTGTCATGGTTTCTATGCCAGAACTCTCACTGAGTGGGAAACAAACATCCTGAAAGGCTTACTGAAAGGGGATTTTGAAGAAGGCATTTCTGGGTCCAAGAATGAAGCCAGTTCATCATCCTCTTCATCCTCTTCTTCCCAGCATAAAAAGAGATCTTACTCAGTTCTGAGTACCGCCTCGGAACTGCCTGAAAAAGTATCGAAGCAACTTCGGTGTCAAAAGTTTCCTAGGCACCGAATGGCAAAAAGGATTTGACACCCACTAAATCATTGGATTTGACAGCAACTGCTTCAGCACCGGAAATTTCATCAGTACCAGAGCACTCAGATTTCCCTTCATTACCATGGTGCAGATACTGTCCTTCAATTGACCCATTCAAGGACCGTTCACCAAGCCCTTTCATCGAACTGAGACCCCCTAGGTCTCCTTTGACTTCGTCTGTTCAATCCACTAATAGTATCTTGGAATCAGACATCATGAGACTGGTGGATCAGCTCCTGACGGCAAGGGGATTGTGTTCGGTTCCTAGCCAATTCATCACCAGAACCAGCCCTATTACAGCACCATCTTTTCTTCCTCCTGCAACTCCTATTGAGTCATTGCAGCTCATGGCTCTGACATACCCGGGTTCAACTGTATCAGTTCCAGTAAGAACCTCTTCTCTGGAACTGAGGGTTGCCTTGAGTTCCTCTGGTCTTTTGGAACTGGAAGCCCCCCCAAGGTCGAGACTACCTGGCCCATTCTGAGGTGCATGGATCGACTTAATTAATTTCATAGCCTTCCATGACCCTCAATGCTTTGGCTTTCGTTGGATTGACCCAGGCTTCAGTTTTGGAGGGTCATGCCCTCAGTGTAGGTTGGGGCCATGATTCTGAAGGAGTCTATTTTGGTTGCTGGCTCCCATCTCTCTATGGGGGGGTGGCCTTCCAAATCATGGAGAAAGCCTTGCCCACTGAGGACTCACTGTCTCTGCCATCCCTGACAGGTCAAACTTCCACTTCTTCTCGACCAGAGCATCACTCATTCTCTTCCCCAGGGCAGAGGGCACAAAAGCCCCAGGAAAGAACCAACTTGTTGGTTTGCTCTTCAGACACTTCCCCAGAACATCCCCCGAGGAAGTATCTGCGAAGAAAAAGTGCAAGAGGAAGCACTTAGACTCCCTGGAGGAGTCCTTCACTGAAGATATCGACTTTTATGAAAGGGAAGGTTCCCCTGGTCACCCCCTGATGATGTTTCCTTTGGGGGCATCCTGGAAATCCTGAAACAGTGGGATGGCTGGCCTTCCCTCCAGCCTTTTTCAGAGGAGTTGGTATACCTGGAGGTTTTTCATGGACAGCCATCTACCTCTTGGATCTCTCTACCTGCTGATGAGTTAATTCATTAAGCTGATAACACAGCAGGCATGGAAGATGCCTGACTCCATCAAACCGAACCCCAAGAAACCTGACCAGATCCTTTCCACCCCCAAAGAAGAGCAACACTGGGCCAAAGGCATACCCATAGATACCATGGTGATAGCGGCAGCCACTAAGAAGGAACTTGTGGAGGAAAGTCCAACTATCCATCCTCATAACAAGGAGTCTAGGACTATGGATAGGTTTGGGAAGTGAGTTTAGCCTTCATCGACCTTTGCTGTCAGGTCTTTGAACTACATGGTGCACTTTACAAGGTTACAGAGGGATGTGATCAAAGAGCTCTCAGATATCCTCTCAGTAGCAGTAGCTGAAGAGGTACAGGATAAATTTGCTTCTCAGCAATTTCTAACTCGTCCATGAGGCTGATTGCCCGTGCGGCCAAAGAAATGACAGGGATGGTGGGTAAAGGTGTAGCCATTAGAAGACATGCCTGGATGTGCTTGTGTGACTTTGTGAAGCCATTTAAATCATCATTTGTCAATGCTCCATTTGACGGATCATCCCTATTTGGCCCCAAGGTAAAAGACCAAATGTGAGAAGGTTGGGAAGTCTCTTTCTGCCATAGGCATACATTTCTCCACTCCTCAGCAGCCCTACTGTAGGAACCCGAAAAGTGGGAAACTATGGTTTAAGAAGTACCAATGGCCTTTCCAGACACACATGGCAGAGACTTTCCCTGGGGTAGAGGGGGAAGTAATAATAGAAGATGCACCGTAGAGGCAGAAGTGGCCTTCAAAACCAGGGGTCCAGAAATTCCTTCTCTGGTACTTCCTACCTGCACTCCTGAATGGAGGCCCGATTGCCTTCCTCTGGATGCAGTCATGGGAGAGTTATCCCTACAACAACCTTCCTGGCAACTGATAACATCAGACAACTGGGTGAAGGGAATCATTTCCAGAGGTTACAACATTCCACATTCTGTAAGTCCAAAACCCCAAAAAAGACTCCCGAATGTTCCACCCAGTCACAGGGAGCAGCAGTAGTAGAAATTCAAACACTGCTTGACAAAATAGTCATCTAAAAAGTCCCACCAGACCAAATAGGGTCCAGGTTCTACTCAAGGTTCTTTTCAGTGCCGAAAAAAACTGGGGACTGGAGACCCATTTTGGATCTCAGCCAGTTGAACAAGTCAGATCAGCAAACCAAATTTCGGATGGTCTCTGTACAGTCTATACTTCCATTTATGGAAAATGATGATTGGATGTGCTCTATAGACCTCCAGGACACATATTACCACATAAAAATGGGCAAATGCTCCAGGAGATTCCTGTGCTTCCATCTGGGAGCCAGTCATTGCCAATTTAGATCACTGCCTGTTGGACTCACCTCAGCCCACAGGGTGTTCACCAAATGCATGGCAGTGGTAACAGCTCATTTCAGACTACAAGGATTTTGAGTATTTCCATCTGTCGAGAGATTACATGCTCCATTTTTGTGCATCTGTAGGCATTACAGTAAATTATGAAAAGTCAAATTTACAACCATCACAACAACTAGATTTTATTGGAGTCCTGTTGGATACAGTTGCAGGTCTTGCTTCTCTTCTGCTAGAAAGACTACAAAGGATCAGATCGCAGGTCAGTCACATTATCCAGAGCAAAAGTGTTCCAGCCAAATTGGTCCTACTAGCATTAGGCTTGATGGCAGCCTCAATCACTCTAGTTCCCTTAGCCAGATATCACATAAAAATCCTACAATGGTTATTAGCCTCCCAGTTGTCTCTGATAGATCAGCCAGTGTCACACCACGTCTTGATTACCAATTGTTGCAAACAAGAACTTTTGTGGTGGCTCCAGTCCATCGAGATTCTTTCGGGCTGTCCATTCATCCTTCCAGAACCCCAAGCCATAATGACCATGGACACTTCCCAGATGGGGTGGGTGGGCATTATCTGGGAAGGACAGTCCAAGGCACGTGATCCAAACTGGGAAGACAACTTGTACATCAGTATTTTAGAGATGAGGGCAGTGTGATTAGTGTTGCAAGCATTTCAAGATGCCCTCCCTCTAGGAACAGTAGCAATTCAGATGGACAACATGTCAAAAATCTGGTACAATAACAAACAAGGGGGAACCAAGTCTTACCCACTGTATTGAGAAGCCCTCAGAGTTTGGCAATGGATGATTTCTTCCAGCTGCTTTCTCACAGCAACACACATTCTAGGGAGCTCCAACATGATGGCGGACAAACTGAGCAGAACCATTCTCATGCCTCGTGAGTGGTCTCTCAGTCCTGTGGTGATGAAGGAGATTTTTTTTGTCACTGGGGCTAGCCTTGCTGCTGTTTGTGTCCACTCTGAACAACAAGTGCAGCAGTTACTTTGCCCTAATCCCCTCTCTGGGAGAGACACTCAGAGATCCTCTTCTCCACAATTGGCCCCCTGATCTTCTATATGCCTTTCCCCCAACCCATCTGATATCCCAGTTTCTAAGGAAAGCCAAGAAGCTGGAAAACATAATAATCCTCATTGCCCGTTTTTGGCCGCAACAAGATTGGTTTCCCTTTCTTTGACCTCATCTGCTTCGGAAACCATATATGCTGGACCCAGCTCCAGGTCTGCTATCTTATCTAGCGGGAATGGTTCATCCAAATCTCCATCATCTCAAGCTCACTAGGTGGCTTCTCCAGTTCCCATGATTGCCAGTCATCCTTCCCTTTTGTCTGCTGTCCACCAAATCATTGTGGCCCATCACAAAATTTTAACTAGGAAATTGTATCAAAGTAAATGGGAAAAAATTGCAAGATGGACCCTTAATAACAAACATGATCCTTATACGACCCCTGTTCATAAAGTTTTGGACTTTTTAGCTAACCTCTATCAAACTGGTTCTTCTACCTCAATAAATAAAGTCTGTCTGGCTGCAATTTGTAACTTCCATATGTCACACAAACTTTGTAAAGCCATTTTAAAGGGAGTCCTAATGTTAAGACCTCCATTTAAAGAACCCGTTGCTCCCTGGGATCTAACACTAGTTCTTCAGTCCCTTACTCTGTCTCCTTTTGATCTTCACTTGCCTAAGTCAGGTAGAAGAATTTCTGAACTAGTATGGATACATGATGGTCAAAAGACAAGGAATTATCAACAATATTGCCTAAATCTCTTACCACAGTTTCTGACTGTGTGTGTTGCCTATATGGAATTATGTGGAAAAGGTATGTTTACCAAATTGAGTTGCACTACATTTTCATGCTCATTGTGGCACAGTTGTCTTTGCATCTTTGCACCAGTGGTTAACATGGCCTAACTCATGTAGGAACAATTATGAATTAATGAAGGAATAAATAACACACAAGTTGCAGTCATCTGCAAGCATAGATAGCCACAGACCTGGTATGTTGGCTTAAAGGTCTGAGAAACAGGTGTCAAATAGAAGAGTGTCCAAAACTGAGCCCTGTGTTACATCACTGGTAACTCTTTTGCTTCCAAAAGTGACATCTGCAACTGCTAACTATATGAGTTCTTTTAAACACTGATTAGCTATTCACCACACAGAATATGGATTTGTATTCAGATGTATAAGTCTGCCAGTAATTTCTGCATGTGAAATAGTGTCAAAGGCTTTGACCAGGTCTACATATGCTAGGAGTACTGTATAACCAGTATCAGCTGCTTAGGTTACTTTTTTAAAAAAAGCAACAAGGTTAATGAGAAAGACACTGCCTTTGACAAAGCCAAATTGATGGGGATACAATGTTAGGAGATTTTCAATGCCCAGAAAAATGGTGACTGAGGTAATGCTGTCCATAACTTTATATATAATGCTGGTGAGACAAATTAGGGCTATAGTTACCAGAGTCTGTGTTGGGGTCATCTTTGGGTAACATCATTACAATGGTTGCTTTCCAGGGTTTAGGAGTATTCCCAGGGGGAAGGCTTAGATTCAAAAGATTAAGCAAGATTTAAGATGGGCTATAATTGCTGATGATAATCAGTCAACAATGTATGTTACAGGACAGATGGATGAGGTGTTCTTAGACTTTGTGAGGCCTAAGAGGATTTGTTCCATACCAATTGTAACAGGAGACTGGGGCTACAAAATCAATGGAACAGTTATAATTGAGGGTGGTCAGAGTGGGCAGTGTTATTGTGGAATATCTACCAGTATTGTTGGGTGTAAATGCTTAACTTCATGACATAGTTATTATTTTATTTCCATTTGCTGACTAGGAAAATCTGACTTGAAAAAAACTTTTCAGCAGAAATATTATACAATATCGTACATTGATACAAAGAACTAAAGTCATTTGTATATTGTCAGGCTAAGAGGGTATTATTGCCTGTGCCTAAAGTACGTGCATGCATGTCTATGATAGTAATTGCAGTTCAGAGGCATAAGGTTAAGCAAAATATTCAGTAAAGTGCATAAACTTAATTTAAATTATGTTGATGTACATAACTTACATTAAAATGCAGTTGTAGATATTTTAGAAAAATTAAATTGGGTATATTGATTTGATGCCAAAGATCAAGTTGAGGTGGAAAGAGTGAAAGTACTGCAGATAGAAATGGTTAAAGGAAAGAGAGTTCTAGTAATTGATTAGTACTTAAATAAACATTCAAGAGTGAGAAATGATATCACAGAGGTTTGTATTTTGAAACAGAGCAAAGATTGGGAGGCTGAGAATTGCATACAGTGGCATTAGGATGTAGTGAAATAGTAAATAGCTTTCAGTTAATTTATTTGCCTAAGATTGAACAGGATCATATCCAGGAATTATTTAGGTATTGTTTAATTTGTTTTTGTTTTTAAATGTTCAGCTTTTAAATTTGCGTTAAGCGTAGTAGTAGAGAGCTCCATGGTCTGGGGACAAAGCAGGAGAAGAGTGCATCACCAGCAGTATTAAGTGTTGTATTTAACATAGTTAACATAAGAGTTGTGCTTGTTTTTGGTTTCACTGGCTATTTTAAGTGCATATTCAGCTTTGGACTACCTAATCATACCTGTAGATAATGTGTGTATGTCTTTTTAAGAAGCTATGTAAGGGCTTGTACAAGAGTATAAATACTGAGCACATGCAAGTCTGACTACCATTTTGTAGCAAGCTGTAGAGATGTAAACATGCATGTCTATAGGGTCTGTCTGTCAATCAGTTTGTTTATGTTTATTGAAGCTGCTATCCATCCTGATGTGTTTCTATGTAATAAAGCATCCTAATCAAACTACCCCACCTGCTTATCTTCTAAGTGTAGAGAGACAAGCGACATGGTGTCAGAAATGGGATATCTAACGGCCAGAAAGAACTATAGTTTCTCTACTTTAATTTTGAGAGGCACTCAGCTACAATTGGACAAATATGGAGAAGTGTACCATCGTCCTTTGCTGCATGCATAATTCACAAAACAGGTCAGAAATGAATGTCTTATGTTAAAACTTCTCAAACTGTTTGTTATTCACAAAATATGAAATGAAGCATACAGAAAGCTCTAAATGATATTAAAGTAAGTTGAAATGCTCAGTATTGCTAGAAGTATTAAAATTCCTACGGAAAATGTTTGAAATAAAGTCCAAATTGCATAAAACAAATAAAATAAAGAGAAGCAACCACATTTTTCACAAAGCATGTACTTTTTCATATTTATTGAGGCTATCCAAGTTATCAAATCTGTATGAAGTGGTTGCATGTTTGTGCAGTGTTACAGTAAAGTTATTTCACAAATACAGCCATTTCAGAGCCTAGTTTGCAAAGTAAAGCATTTTGAAGAGTTTATTGTGCATTTGTGTGTTACT
>NC_056743.1:1638844230-1638885510 GCF_019279795.1 Protopterus annectens | reverse complement strand
GAAAAAATCCCCTTTTAAAAGAAAAGCAGTGTTACAACTACTACAGATTTGCATAATATGTACACATGCACAGCTGTTATTGCTTGCAAACAATACTAGAGAGGTCTAGCCCTGTAACAAGGGTCACTACACATTTGCATAACAGATACACATGCACAGGTGTTATTGCTTGCAAATTATACTAGAGAGGTCCAGCCCTGTAACAAGGGTCACTACAAATTTGCATAACATGTACACATGCACAGCTGTTATTGCTTGCAAACGATACTAGAGAGGTCCAGCCCTGTTACAAGGGTCACTACACATTTGCATAACATACACATGCACAGCTGTTATTGCTTGCAAACAATACTAGAGAGATGGATATTACATGTGTTATGTGCATGGATAGTTAACTAGCTCTTCCAATTATCTTTGCTATCATGCTGCTAAACTGTCAGATGAATACAAATTATATGTATCCTGTTACTGAGTATTGTAATTGCCAGTAGACATAACAGAACTGCTATGTAGAATGAAATACAGATCTACCTAAAGTACTGTACATTACACAGTTATTGGCACAATATCCTACAATGCACACCATATTTGCTCAGTAAGCCCACCTTTGACATGTTCATCTTACTTATACACCCATAGATATGTTGACTGTTACAATATATTGACATATACTATCCCCTGTTATAGCACATACTTGTTGGACCAATCCTGACACTGACAGTGGCTGGAAGTGAATTGGTGAGTTCCAAGCCCATATCATCCCTTGTGGTGTATGCAGAGTTTGCCTTGTGACCTACAGCAGTACACACACATAGAAAACTACAAGCATTACTACTGCTCAATAATACATTGCTACAAGATAGCTATTTCTACTATATGCATTAATTACACTGTAATTCTTACAGAGCAGGTACTGCATACACAGACATACTAATATGTTATACATACCTTCTTAGTAATTGGAGGTGTTATTGACTAGCATAATACTCGTTTCTGGTTCGTCTTTCAGTGTTTTGTACTGTCCTACAGGTAGATGCAGATGGTTTGAATGTGTGACAAGGCAACCTTTTATAGTTACAGATCAGTAACCTGTGCTATCCCGATAACCAATTGGTGTTCCTAAGTAGCTAATTGCATGCACATCAGCTGCGCTGCTGCTGCCTTAGCCAGTACCCTGGCAACAGTGGAGTATAATTGATTACTCCACTTGGGCTTTGTCCCTTGCCTTACTTGTGAGGAAGACAGGCTGGAAGTGTTGTTTGGAATCTATTGCAACAGCTGTATGGAGACGAACAGTAATATATTGTATGTAATGCCTAAAGGATTTGGTTTAAATGTGAGTACTGCTGTTATATTTCTGAACATTGCTACTTGTGCAGGGTTTGTCTGTACCTAATACTTCTGCATATGTTTCAGTCTGGCCTGGTTGTTTGACCAGGTCATGGCTTCATAGCTATGCATATAATGTTAGGGGATATACAGTGTGCTTACCAGACATATTAGTCTGGTGTTACTGTGTATCATACTGTGCTGATAATCAGTACTCGGTAACACTTCCTGGTGTACGAACCTTTCAACCCTCTGAAACAGAATTAGTTCATACAAACCCTGTTACATCAGCAGTGGTTCAATTGTATAACAGCAACTATTTCATATAGGGCCATGTTAGTGTGTCTGTGTCCAGGTATGTTAAGGTTTCAGCAGATGTTGTACAGTAGTTGAATAATTGGTTATGGTATGACAGTATGTAGCGATGTAATTATTTTGGTTGTGGGGTAGATGTTGATGAGTGTACCTAGCACATGCAGGTGTGTAAGAAACCCTTTTATACAACGTCTATATGTGTGTGGGTGTTCTTTCCCTATGTGAACACCTATCCCTTAGTGGACTAATACTATGGTAATTGCAGGCTGATTCATTAAGGCACTGTTAAACGCTTCCTGTATAACATGCAGGTACTGTTAGTCCTTGAATCCTTTTGGCAGTACATCAGAATGTACTAAAGTTTTGCAAAATGAAAGCTGTCTGTGTATTTCTGTCATGGATATTTGCAGTCATTGCAGTTGTGTTGGTGACTGTGTCCATAGAACATATTTGTAGTAGTGTATTGGCATATACTCTTCATATGTTATGTTCATATTGTTTGGGGGGGGGGTGATTGCTATCATCCATGTTATACTCAGATATGAACACTTCAGATGCTGTTTACACACATGTATGTATGTGTATATATCTATATATATCTATATATATATATATATATATATATATATATATATATATATATATATTATTGCATACGTTTACCTGTGCCTCCATAGATGTGTAGATGTTTTTAACCTATCTATACATCTACACACACATATATATATATATATATATATATATATATATATATATATATATATATATATGTGTGTGTAGAACTGTATATATCGACATGTCTCTATGTATCTCTCTCTCTCTCTACATATATATATATATATATATATATATATATATATATATATATATATATATATATATATATATATATATATATATATATAAGCATACACCTTTCATTGGGTACATGGCGGGTTGTCCTATTCCAACACATTCCTCCCTTTGTGTTTTAACCTGTCTGCATACACAACTGGGATAGGTACATCCCAGGTAGCTCAGTGTTAGGTTACTCTGAGGATGGAGTACATGGTTGCGGGTTCTAATCCTGGAAGGTGTTATTATTTTACCTCTCAGAGTAGGCACTGGTAAGGAAAGTGTGAATAACGCACATTTAAGCGGTTGTAAGTAGGTTTGCCCCGTGGTCTGCACAACGTTAAGTAAAGGTTAAACCTGTGAAGTGCTTGTCCGTTTACCATGTTTCAGTGCCGCTTACTGTCATGCAAACCCATGGAAACCTGCTTACAACTGCTTAAGAGTGCTTTAATCCACCTGCATCCAACAGCCCTTATTCTGGCCCTCAAAATAACTTAACAGCCCTTGCACCCGGGGCCATGAACACCACAGTCACTGACTTTACCACTAAGGCATCTGAGATATGTACAGATGTTATGGTGTTTAGAATATACATTTTTACTACAGGCATTCCTCACTACTGAAAACAAATGCGATAGTCAGTTGGTGTACATATGTCTGATACATGTTAATGTTCATATGTTTGTGAAATTAGGTGTTGCAATGTGACATGGCAGGGTGTATTATGAATGAGAAAGGTTCTTGTTTTGTGTCCTTTTTATATTGTCCCCATACTCCATGTATACCCCTCTAGTTCACTTATTGAACATCCGACCCAGGCCCTCCTTGATGCATGATTTAATTACCCATCATTCCTCCCCCACCCCAATCTTCACATACAACAACAGTCCCTTCTATGGTGAATTAGGTTAATATTAATAGTTATAATACCAGAGCTGCATGTGTTTTGTGTACACTCCAATTCCTTTGGAGTGCTTCTGTGTCATGAAGTATGTTCATAGATGTTTATATATATGGCTATTGATGTAACTGTATAATTAATATATATATATATATATATATATATATATATATATATATATATATATATATATATATATGTGTGTGTGTGTGTGTGTGCAGATATCACTGACATGCATATATATATATATATATATATATATATATATATATATATATATATATATATATATATGTGTGTATATATACATTTCATATTAATTTGTAACAGTAATACATATGTAGACTGGAATGTGTGGTTCACAAACTACAGTACATTACAATGTACTGTACATATGTACACAAAGTGACTGTCCCATTTGTGGTCATTACAGTGGAATGCATGTGGTATAAGTGTAGTCTCAAGACCATGAAACATGTATACACCTCAGGTGGCTTAGTGGTAAGTCCCATGGTCCAGGGTTCAACACCTGCGATGCTTTACAAATGTTTATTACTCCAGAATAAGGCTCATTTAAGCAGTTGTAAGCATGTTTAAAAGTGTCTGTGTGACATTATAGCAGCGGTTAAACACAGTTAAACAAACTTTGTAATGTATAACCTGTGAGTGCAAACATGGCCACATCCGCTAACTACTCAGGATATATACATGTCAGTGAAGTAACATCTCACTAAGTGCTGACATAACATTACATTCTCTGTTGACTGTACTGTCCAGCACACATGGGTTTATATGGGTGTTTTGAATGTTTATTATACAGACGATTACCACCTATATATGCAAGCTGTGGTTAAGGTATACTTTTGAACATGATAAACATCCCTGCCTTTATCGGGATTGGGACCTCGAATGCACAGATGCTATGCAGATGCTGTAACCATTACACTGTTGACATTAACGTTGCTTCCGCCTATTTCCTATTTAGATGATTTCTATGTGTAAGCTAGGCTAAGCAAAGGGTGGAGGCCCCCAAACCCACTGAGCTTCACTTACTCTTGAAAGAACATATAACAAATGTACTGTGAGACAATACATTACATTCCTGACTACATTAGGCATAGCCCCTCACTGACACACTTCAAGGGAAACCTTGTTGTGTGAATGAGTAAGAGAATATACACCTCAGGGATCATGTGTCCCAGAACCATACAGCCAGGGGGTGGGGGAGCCTGTCCAGTTTGATAGCTGCAAGACCTGCTGTGGAAATTGAATGGTGTTGAATTGTCACATTAACATGCCCTCTTTAGATCAGTAAGTGCCCCTATCACCCTCCACAACCCCGGTCTTCAACAGCTTCCAGCAACTCTGCCTGAAATTGCTTCATTGGCTATGCTTGACAGAGGCTCAGTTACTTCATCAATGATGCGGAGAAAGCCAACACACTGTAGCTATGCTTGTAATTTACCTTGGGCAGATAGGTAGTAGGCTATCTGTGAACCTCTAAGGTGCAGGCCATCACAGCCATAATATGTGAATAAACAGACCTTCAGATCACAATATACAGTGAGAAATCACCATGTAGTCAGGAAACAGTTAAATACAGCAAGAACATACAGAACACTGATACTTTGTCACTCCAAAAGCCTATCCTGGAAGCTAGAAGAATTGTATAAGTTTAAGGCTTTCTATTGCTTACCAGTAAGTTACCTACAGGAGAGATGAAAAACAAGCACAGATGGGGAACATGCATGCAACAATACCATACCGGCCTATGTGTCAGCCCTAGGCTTTGGAATACTGGCCAAGGCTATTGGCGCCCCTATGGTGCCTTATTTAGGAGAGTATCAAAGGTGAATACCAGCTCCGTAAACAGCACAATAGCAGAATCAATGAGGGTTATGCTACTCAACACCAGGGGTTGTGATCACAACATGCATGCACTCACAGCACTCCTCAGGATGGACAACATCAGCATCTGTGCAGTAGCTGAGATCTGTTTTAAGGCTCCTGAAAGCACACCAGCACTACCAGACTACAATCCATACCACACATTTCAGCCACAGAACATGGACTGACACAGACATGGAGGGGGTGCATCCATATTCATCAGAGATACCTACACCTCCAGGTTAGTGGGGCAGCATGATACCTCTGAGATCATCCATGTGCAGCTAACATCAGCCACAACTGTAATGTAAACTGTGGCCTGCTACGGATCACACTCCATGACCCAGAACCACCATTCCACCTACCTGTTGACAGTGGAGAACATGGCAGTCCTAATGCACACCATGGCATTGGTCAATGTCAGCTACCATACCATTAACTGGGAAACCTACTTCAGTGCTCACTTCCAGACCCAGCACTTCCTGGAATTTATCACCTCATATGCCCTGTATCAGGTGGTAACCCCCCTGACGAGAGGTGGAAACATACTAGAAGTGGTCATCACCAACATGGGCAACAGGTGCACCACAGCAGAGTTTAACTGGTTAGATCTGACAATGAACTATTCACTGTTTCCAAACCAAAGCATCTCCCTCACCCACGGATACCACAATGTATACCTTTCCTACAGCTAAATTTACAATACTAGTCACAGAGCTGGGGGGTTTCACAGCCCCCATGCTAAGGGGAAACACTGCTCAAGATATAGACAGATTTACAAATGCAGTTTATAAGCATGTACATGGATGTATGGATTGTTCCATCACTGGTAAACCAAGACTCACTCCTCCTAGACAAGGACACCAGTCTGGTGGACCTCTGCAATAAACAGGCTATTCTACAGAAGTAGGACAGTGTTCCAGACAAACAGCAAATCCAACGAAGGGCAGACATCTGTCAGCACTATTAGTATGATACGTAGGATCCCTCATGACATCATCCAAGGCTAACATCAGCAGGAGAATATGCAAGTATTTCGAAAGATAACCACAAAGCCTTCTTTGGCTATGTCAAGGATCTAAGTGGTGACTCACTGATTTGCACTGTGCCGGTGAAATATAGCACAAAATATGCTGACCCTACTGATATCGCCAACATCCTTGCAGATACATTCACTGCATACTTCACCTCCTAAAGAGCCCACAACACTACCCGAAAGGTACAGTATCCCACACATCAGAGACACACAGGTGGAAATGTCCCTCTCTAACAGCAGAACACAGCGTCAATGGAGGCAGATGTTGTCCCAGACTGCATCTTGCAAACTGTACAAGGCAACCTGACCCCCCACCTAATTAAACTTTCCAACCTCAGCCTCTCCACAGGCTACATGCCCGTACAATGGCACGTGGCAACGGGTATTCCACTCCATCAAGGTGGAATCACAACTGACCATAGTAACTGCCACCCCGTAAGCCTGACTAGCCTGGTCTGTAATGGTATGGATCGCATCCTCATGGCACTCATTAACAAAGACATTGGTAACCTCCGAACACGTGACCCAACCCAGGTCAGCATGGTTGAGTTCAGTTCATGTCTACTGAACCTGTTTGACGTCTTACATACAGTCACCAAGACGTTTGATGATGGGGGAGGTGGTTCACACATACTACCTGGACCTCGCCAAGGCTTTTGACACCATGCCCCACTCAGGTATTATTGATAAACTCACCAGCCTGTACATACACCCATACATCACAGGATGGGTTGCCAACGGGCTTACACACAGAACTCACATGATATGACTAGTGGTCTCCAGGTCCAAATCTTGACCAGTCACAACTGGTATCCCACAGGACTCAGTCCTGGGAGTCCTACTGTTTCACATATACTTCTCAGAAGTACAGGCAAACACAGGTGGACTATGGCAGGCCATGTTTGACAATGACTGTGAACTGGGAGCCATGATTGATAGTCCAGCTGACACAGACATCCCTCAAGGGGCCTCACAGAGACTGTCACAGGATGTCAACATCACGGCCTCCAGCAAAGTGCCACTAACTGCATGTTCATTCCATTGTAGAATATTAAGAACCCACATATTAACACATAAGTGGCAGCCACTTTAATACGGACGAGGTAATGGGGTATCTAGGGACTAAGGTAGATAGTGATCTCCCCTTTTGACAATCATATCTCCACAGTAGTTAGGACATCCTTCTATGTAGGCCATCTGATTACTAAAGGATTCCCATCTAGACATACTGGGGTTATAGTGCCCCTTTACTAATCAATCATCAGTCCCATCATAGGGTATAATAACCCATTTGAGATGTACCTCAGAAGGCACTTCCAACAGCTGGGAGGTCCACGAATTTACCTCGCCAAGGGGAATACTGGCCTCCAACATCTGGCCTATGCAGCCAGACTGAATAAACTCCTGCTTTACTCAGTGGCATCTCTTTTACCCAGAGATGATCTCTGCTGACCAACACAGCCATGTCGAACTCAGGCTTAATGGATATGCTCCACCTATGGGAATCCATGTCGCAGTGAGCCACACACTGTAGTGAGCTGACCCTTGCCACAACAATAACTGGAAGATGCTGGAGGGACAGATTCCTGTCACAGACACTCTGCATACTTTGGAACAACATCCCTAACTACATTATACAGAGCCCCTCACTAACACTCTGCAAGAGAAACCTTGCAGAGTGGATGGGGAACAGTAGATGCATCCCAGGGATCCCACCATTAATGAATCAATGGGGTGGCAAAAGCTGACACATTTTGGCTGGGCTTATGAATGGCTCCTGGCAATTGGCCAAGTACCTACCTATGAATCTATACATATAGTATCAGCACATGCTGATAGCTTAATTTACTGTTCAGGTGTTGACTTACTTTGCGTCAATGGCAGTTGTGTGTGCAGTAGTTGAGGGCTGCCTATGTTGGATCTACACAGTAGACTGCCTATACATGACAATTTACAGGTAGTCTTGTGTGTGTGCAGGTGGAGAAAGGTGTCAGTCCATAGGTGCCTGCACTGTCAGTGTGCTATACATTCCCTCTTTGCCAAGGCATGGACATACTGGGCATGCCTCTGTCTGCCTATTGGGGCTGGCTCAGGGTGTTCATGGTCTGAGTACCTCCGTGCCCGTGGGGCCCTTGGCAATGGTGGTGAGCTGTGAGGGCCTTCACCATTATGTCCCTGCTGCAGCTGTTTCCACAGGACCATATTGTGTAGCATGGCACACACTATGAAGATGTGGGCACACGTGCCTGGAGAGTACTGCAAGGCTCCACCAGATATGTCCAAGCAATGGAACCAGGATTTCAGCATCCCAAACACATGCTCTATGATGATTCTGGTTTGTGCGTGTGCCTCATTATGGCTTTCCTGCATGGTTGTGTGTGCATTTCTGATGGGAGTCATCATCCACGGTTGCAGTGCATAGCCAGCATCCCCCACCAGGTGGCCATTTGGGATGTCCCCCCTGGCAAATAACTGATACAGCTGTGAGGCATGCCAGATGTGGGAGTCGTGATAGCTTCCAGGGCTGCCAGCACACACATCCATGATAATGCCCTGGGCATTGCATTAGTCCTAGCAGTTGATGGAGGGGTATCCCTTGCGGTTTATGTAGTGCCTACCCTGCTCACTGGTTGGTGACTTGATGTGTATGTGCATGCAGTCTATTGCACCCAGTAACTCCGGGTATTCTGCCACACGATGGAAGAGACGCATATTGCTGGCCAACTCCTCCTGCATTTGGGGGAAGTATATGTGCTCATTGGCATGTGGTAACATGGCATCCAGGAACTGGTGTAGTACCCTTGCTGATGCCTGTGAGATCCCCAAGATAGGTACATGTAGCTAGTATTCTCAGGCTTACACATGCCTTCATGTCTACTGGAATGGGTTCCCCTCTGTTTGTTCTGGCTCTGAGGCGTGGCTGGGACAGCTCCGCAAGTAGCTGTAGGATGTCCCTGTCCACCCTGTAATGCTCTACTATCTCCAGATCATGTAGCCCTTGTTAGGTTACCCTGGGTCTGAACACTCTCCTCCTCTAGTGCCTGAGGTGGTCGTGTGCATCATCCTCCATACCACCTTCAGTCTCCAACACATGCTGTTGGATCAAAGCTATGGCAGCCCCTGACATGTACATACTAAAAGTTCCCCATCTGTATACACCACTGGTGCAGAGTGCATTGGTATACACAAATGTGTGTGAGGTGCTTTCACACTTTATACTATTGTGCTATGGCTGCTGCTGTCACTGGGTGTGTATGAGCTATTCCAGCTGCAGCATGTCTTAATTATGAGTTTTGCAATGAGTACTGCAAGTGTGGGACCTTTACTGTGGAGATCTGCTTGCCTGTCTTGATTAATCTGTTGCCCTTTAATTTAGTTTTAAACTTGGATCCCCTCTCATTATCAGGCATGCATCCACCTGCCATCTTTCTTGTTTTGTACTTTCCCTACCCAGTCATAGCAAAATGTGCCTTGCAGCTGATATACTGCAAATCTGCTTTGTTCTGCTTTGACGCTTTACTGTTTTCTTTGTAGTACAGCCTCTTGACTTTCCTGTTCTGCAGGTAGCTGCTTGCAGCCTTGTTAGCTGTTGTCAGTGGCCCACTGTAGGCTCCTAGGTGTTAATTAGTCATTTGTACTCCAGTTTCACTGCTGCAGCATTTCCTTATTTCTTTCCTCTATCCTTCCTGTTTCAGCTGCAGTGCGCGCTGCGCAAACCCGTTCACCGGGTTTACAAGTGTTTTCATCTCCATTCACATGCATACTCAGTTACCTTGTGTACTCTCAGCTAAGCATAGCTATGGCCAGTTCAACACATGCCTATCCTGCAGCTTTGCCTAGCTAGGGGCAAACCAGTTTAGTAATGCTCCAGTGTGCTTACAGCAATGGCAACACACCTCTCTCTTGATGTCATCTTTATCTCAAGGGCACACCTCTGTGTTATAACGCCACACTGTGAGGTGCATCCTTACACCATCGGAGAATCTGCGATTCACTATTACTCCTCCCGTTTGCATGGCATTGCCTACTAATTCCTAGCTACTGCGCATAACACTGTCACTGCCCCTTAGCAACCCTTGCACCATAGTATGGTGTATCATGCCTGCCATTGACTATCATGGGGAAATCATGATATGTGTTTCATTGCGGTTTTAATCTATATTTTTATATTTTCCTTGCTATCCCCTTTGCGCACCGCTGCCCTGCGCTTCCACATTGCAGTAGTGCGACTATATATATTCAATGTTAATTTTTATATTTTGTACATTTTTTTTATGCCAATGGCTATATATTTAACCATTGGCATATATTAACAATATAATACATGTGTTTGGTTGGCTGTCATGGCTCCGATTTTATGTTTGCAAAAATGTAAACTGTTTTCTACGATTTACATTTCTGCATGCTTACACCATGCCTGCACCACTTCCTGGATCAGTACATACCTTCATTTGCTTGCTAAACTGCTGCATATGGGGTAATTAGCATACAGGGCCCAGGAGTTGTGCGGGCATAGCGTACGCAGGTAGTGCACGTGGAAACAGCTCGTACCTGAATCACTCGGCGGCCATATTTGGTAGTAGAACGCCGACACTACACCTGCACCTGGTGCAAGCTTCATGAATCCCGAGGAATGTATTTTACAAGCTAACTTAACTAACACTAAATGAATATCTTTTCTGCCAGTATCATCTGAACAGAGATAAAAAACATAAAATGAAAAGTAGTACTGTTATACAGTTGTCTGAGAACATAACCTGAAATTAAAACTTTAGCTTGAAATACTTGTCTGAAAACACTTCTGTATACTTGCATTAACTCTAATTCACATAATTGTACATCTGTTGTATACACATTTTAACTGTAAAGAAAACTTTCTTTAGACAACTAAAGCACATTTGCATATGTACATTTAACATACAGTTTATGTACTGAATGAAGAAACATCGAAGAAAAAATAATAATCTTCACTTCTGGCTTCTGTAGTTCTCTGGTCATCTTGCTGATCTGTAAACATGCATGGGCTAATCCAGAGCTTGCAAAATAGACAATTTACTCTATATTTTCCCAAGGCATCGTGGGGATATTGAAAGAGCCACCTTAATGTCCAAGGGACCTTTGATGAGTCTGTTATATAATTAGGCTTTCAAATTCCCCTCACCCATCTGTAGTGCAAGTCTGTGTGGTTTATGTAATGATTCTTTCTGACTGTATTGAAAAACATGCATTCTGGAATACCAGACTAGAAATTATCCAAAAATCCAAAACTGACACCATGTCTCTCTGTAGCAATATCTGCAAAGCACACAAAAAAGCAGTATCAGGTCCTTAAGATAATGTTTGCAGCTTTAAAAATTATAAACTGATACCATTGCTTGTTGCCCTGACTTTATTCATAATTTTTGGCATGAAATAAACTTATTATTAATAAAGAAATTCTTGTAGGTCTGTAACCAAACTGATAATGTACTATAGTGAAATAAACCAATGTTACTAATAAATAATTTTTTTAATGTCTGTAGCCAAACTAATAATGTACTATAGTGTAATAAACCTATGTTAAATAAATTCTTGTAGGTCTTTAATGAACTAATGTACTATAGTGAAGTAGAAAAGCTGTTAACTTCCTTGCTGAATCAAAAGAAAACCACAGTGGCATTTTCTTCCCTGTCATAAAATACTGAAATGAAACTACTGTACTGCTTCATCAGCATTTTTGCATTTCTGCATCTTTATAAAATTAATCTTAACAGTTGAATTTTCATTTACTCTGTGACCCTTATGCCATAATTTACAAAACAATTTCTTCAATGTTCAGGTCTCTGCCCACATTTTTACTTGTAGCTAATCTTTCAGCTTACGTCATTTAAATCTTTCATTACTAACTAATGCTGCAAAGATTTATCACTACTGTCTATAGTTTTCTTGGATACATAACAAGGTAATATTTAACTGATCTTTACCATACTGTTTTATGGTGTACAGTACCGTCTTTAATTCATGGTGCTGAGTTGACATATAATGTGATAATTCACTTATTTACGTACGTGCCTGTGATGTGCTCTGTTAAACTACGTTTTCTACATGAAATATATATAGTCTTGAACAATTTACACATACATATTTATTATCAGACTTGAACTGATCTGATACTGTCTGTCCTTTACAAGTATGCAAAGTGTCCTACTATAGTACAATTTCATTGCATTCTTTTTCTGACATAAGACTTGAACCTGTCACTTTAATCACACATATTTCCACTGCACTCTTTTCTTGCATGAGATCTGAATCTTTCACTGTACTGTCACTTTTAAAAATGTAACATTGACTTTAAATTCTGCATTCTGTAAAACTAGCAAGACATCATTTAATATGTGTAAAAGCTCTCCTGCCTGTATCTGTGCCAAGATATTATTTCTGCATTGCAAAACTGTTGCCATAACTGAAAGGTCTAACAATTTCTGCTGCAACAAAACAATAACACAAAATGCCGCTACCAAATCTGTAACTGTAAACCATTTATTCTATAAATTTAACTTGACTGTCATTTCTGGTTTACTATACACAACATGTGCTTCCATAATGGTAAATACATATTCCAGTCTAGTAGTAGCGTGAAACTGCTACATTTTTTTTTCTGAATGGCCATAAATTGAATTGAAATTTCCTTTTCAGTCAATCTTTGCTTTTCTGAGAATAAGATTATGTTTCTGAAAATGTGGTAACTTGTCTGCCTGCACTTTAGCTGGGCCAACTGAATTGGTGTTTATTTCAACTTTAACCCACAAATCAGCATATTGTTATCATAAACGATTTTTCAAATTATGTACATCATCTTCACAATCTACTGTACATAAATTCTTACAAATGTCATATGTGTGCACTACTGTACATTCTTTAGCATTTTTGTTTTTCCATAAAATCTCGTTACTGAAGTCTGAAACATGTGATCATGTGATTCTGACATGTCCATACCCAGTACGGTACTGTTATACTAAGAACTGCTCACTGCTGTAACCATTGAACCTTCAAATCCATATATTATAACTGCACTCTTATCCTCTAGTAGACATCTATTTGCAACTGAAATTGATGTGTCTGTATTGATCCATAATTTCTTTCCTGTAAAAATTGAAATATATGATTTGTCATTTATTTGTACTTTAAACAGTGACAGATAAATCATCTGGTTTGGTGCTGGACCCTTTATAAACATGCTGAAAATACTTTTTTGTAGCTCTAGCAACAATATTGAGTTGAGCTATGGCACGTGTTTCTTCTTTATTTTGCTCTGAAGTCTGTGTATCATTTATGCTGGTGTTTACTTTATCAGACTGAACAAAATCTGCATTCTGATCCCTCTTGTCATCCCTCAGTGCAATATTTACACTGGCTTCTGAAAACAATAAGTTAAAATTTATTACATTCTGAACATTTGTATTACATTCTGAATGTTTGTATTTGAAATAACATGAACTTGAAAGATTACAAATGCTTGCTTTGTGTTTTATCAGTAAATCTGCACGTGACACACACTGACTGTGCTAATGTCTATATCTGCAATACTGCAACTTAACTCTGTATTTTGAATTACATATGCTGTAGCATTTGCCCTGGTTTCTGAAGCCTGAAAGCTAGAAATTGGTACAGTTTGCATGTTATTTAAGTCTAAAACCATACTGACATTAGAAGCTGAATATACTATTGTTTTATGAGAAAGTCTGTCCGTTACCTCACTCATTACAGTGTGCTTCTGTGTTTTAACCCTTTTGCATCCAGAAACTTTCACATTGCTGAACTAATAACATTGAAATTTAAATGGACATTTCTGGAACACAGTTTTTTAGACTGCTTTACAGAATTGTTAACTTTAAACCATAGACATACTGGTGCTTTTACTATAGAAGTGCTATTTAACATAGATGTATTCATTTAGTTAGAAAATACACTGTAATGAAAGTGAATGCTTACATAAGGAAAGCTGAAGTTGTATTGAGAAGGTAGCCAGGCATCTCACAGATTTTTTAAACTTCCTCTTAAAAGGATTTCCTTAGCTCTGCCGCATCATGCTGGAAACCTTTGCTTGCTTTGGAGATGGAGGAGTTTTTTTTTTTTTTTTAATACATTGCTGTTAAGGGGATAATGTCTTTTATTCAGGTGCCTTGAAGAGTCTAAAGGTTTTTTGAGACTTTACTGTAGATTTTTTGAAGTAATGTTTTGAGGAACACTGCTGCTGTGTAAAATACACATTGTTTGTTGATGATCAGCTCTATATTTGCAAGTTTGCTGTAGGGTTTTGGGACTCACTTTAACTGTAAATGTTGTCCCCCTGTTTATAATGGTTTACCAAGAGAACTGCAGAATGCTGGAAGAAACTGAAAGTAACTGGAAGAAACTGGAATGAGGCTGGAATGAATGTCTTTATTTTTTAAATACCTGAACTGTGCTAAGCAGGTGCCAGTTTCTCAATTATGTACCAAATCTTCCTGTAACTTTAAGAATAAAAGGTCTGCATAACTGTATCTTGGTTAAGAATGTTTTACTATGTACACTGGATGTAGATATCAACAATATCTAAATCAAATCTTACTGTCTCCGGTAACTGTGCTGATAAACTGAAACAGATTGAATTATAATGTCCGTAGCTTCTGCACTCATAATTATTCTTTTCCTTCTGAGTAATACAACTAATGTTTAGAATGCTGGATATCTGACCTTACTTCTGCACTCATCCTCAAGTGTCTGTACCAAGCGTCTGTGGACTGCACTGCAATGATTTTCTGTGTACGAGTCCAAACTAACTTCCTTCTGTGTCTGAAGTATACCTCCTAATAATACTAAAACCATGTAAATTTCCTACATGCCTCTTTAAGCTTGGTTCACAGGCCTGTTTGTACTTAATATACTACATATTCTGTTAGCACATTTTATTCTTATCAGTATTCTTGACTGAAGGTTACTGAAACATTTCTTTCTATTGAAACTGCATGTAAACTGTAAAATGAAAATGAAAATGTAGGTCTGCTTTAATATGGCTGCATTTATAGGCTATGCAAAGAGAATAGTATGTTAAGGTCTAACAGACTATATTTACGTGAAACCTAATATTAACATGCATTAATCCATATGTGATGATTTGCATATCTCAAAACTATTCTTTTCTGAAATTATCACATTTAAGATATCACAGTTAAATCTATTCAGGTGCATCAGAAGAAATGCAAGTTCTAGTGCTGATGCCTAGTACAGCAACAACTGTACATGGTGCATAAAATGTATATAATGTAAAAAGTGTATAAACTACCAGATCTCATTTGATATTTGAAAATATCTGCAGTGGTACAAAAATTCAAATTTTGATTTGTGTCTTTATGCAAAGCGTAAAGCAATAATGTGCACTATTGTATCAGATGCACTGTCTCAGTCACAAGCCAGTACTTCTGGCACTGAGAAGGTTGTCTGCACAATCACTATGAACACCACGCCTCTAACACCACCCACATCTGTACAACACACTCCTACATATCCGGGGGTTCTCAACAAAAACATACATAAATAAAACAGACCTCCAAAGCAAAAACACAGACGCACATCACAACCCACAGCACCAAGCATCACACATAGTACACACATCTGTGTCTCACAGCCTCTAAGGCCCAACCACAAACTCAACATGCTAGTCATAGGAGACTCTATCATGAGACACACAGATGTGTCCCTCACAAGGCTAGGTAAGGAGAAAGTCATAGTAAGTTGTTTGTCAGGTGCTAGAATCCACCATATCACGCATGTACTCAAGTCTTTTAACAACAGGTACTGTTATGACTGTATCATAGTGTGAATACCTTGAGACGTACCTCTCTGGACTATATGAAGAGAGACATGATTGACCTCGGTGAATATGTGTCTCAGGCAGGTATGTCCCTAGCCTTAAGCAGCATCCTACCATCACCCAGAATGTTACCTCAATACAAACAGAAAATTATTGACTTTAACAATTGGCTTAGTTTCTGGTGTCATTCCAAAGGGATCCAGTACCTGACAGCCTGGGAGGACATGTTTGACAGCCATAATGCTTTGGAAGAGATGGCTTTCTTCTGTCTCCCCTGGGCTGTAGGCTTCTGGTAAAGGCTGTTCAATACCCCATAGTGCCTTTTTAGGCAAAGTCATGAGCACAAAATTGCCAGCATGAAAAATTCTTATAAACAAAATGTAACGGTCATACTGCTAAACGCCAGGAGTCTTAGCATGAAACTGCACTCATTGCAAGCATTCCTTGCCCTGGAGGATGCTGACATTTGTGCACTCACTGAAACCTGGTTCAAAGCTGTGGAGAGCACCTCAACCATACCAGGTTACTCATCCTTCCATACTTTCAAATCCCAAGCAGAGGGCTACAAAGCCAAAGGAGGGTGGAGTTTCAATATTTATCGAAGACATACACACCTCCAGGATGGTCAAATGGTATGACGCACAGGAGACACTCCAAGTGCAGTTAACTGTTGACAAAACACCTATTCAAATCATAGCTAGCTACAGACCCCCAACCATGACTCAGGACACCCAGTTCACCTATCTGGACTTACTTGAACCCATCAAGATTCAACCCTTTAACTACCCAACCATAGAGCAGAAGACCTATTCTAGCCCAAACATAAATGCCCAGAGATTGCCTGACTTTGTCAAGGCATTGGATCAGCTTGTCGACACCACTACAAGAGGTGATATTATCCTGGACCTGGTCCTAACCAACATGAGTAGCCACTGTAGCACTCCTACATTGTCATCCTTCTTGGTAAGATCTGACCATAGAGCGATCACTTTTGAAGTCACCATCTCCCCTGACCCCCCCCCCCCGCCTTTGTCAGGGTCAAATGAAAAAACATTTCCAAAGCTGACTACAATTTCCTCAGAGCAGGTATAAGCAGTTTCATGGCCATCATCCCTTCAGTTGGAACTAGCACTAATGTCCAAGCCTACACCAAAAAACTGTATGAGCACCTACATAGCTGTATGGACTCAGCAATACCTGACAGGACCAAATCATCTTCCTCAAGGAAGAGTAAACCTGTCTGATGGGCAGCAGCAATAAACAGACTATATAATAGAAGGAAAAAATTGCTGCCCAGGGCCAAGAAGGAGCAGGTGCCAAGTTGGAAGCAGTTTCTCCTTTGTCTGAGCAAGCAAATAAGGTCACTGGTGAAATCCTCTAAGGCTAACTTCGAGTCCAAATTGGCCACATCCACCAAGTACAATCGCAAGGCCTTCTTCACATATGTCCACAGTCTCAAAAGTAACACCCAAATCTGCTCTGAACTGGTGATCAGTAACACCACATACACAAACATGGTAGATATAGCCAACCTGCTGGCAGACAGGTTCAGTGAAAACTTCACCCCCTGTCCCCCATCAGTAAACCAGGACATCCCCAGCACCTGCCCCCTACCCTCATCACCAGAGAGCAGGTCCTTAATGCTCTCTCAAAGGCCAAAAATACAGTCTACATAGGATCTGATATCATCCCTGGCTATATCCTACATGAACTCAGGCATGACCTCTCAGCTCCATTAGACACCCTATTCAACCAAAGCCTGAACACAAGCTTCATCCCAGCTGAATGGAGGATAGCCATTGTCATCCCTCTACACAAAGGTGGAGCGTCCACTGACTCAGGCAATTATGGGCCCATCAGCCTAAGTAGCCTGATCTGCAAGGCCATGGAACACATTATCATGGACCTTGTAAACAAGGACATTGGCATCCTCCAAATGTTTGACCCCACGCAGTTTGGTTTTGTCAGAGAGAGATCATGCCTGTTAAACTTGGTCGACTTCTTTAAAACAATCACCAAAGCCATGGACATGGAGAAGGTGGTGCACACTGCCTACCTTGACCTAGCCAAAACCTTTAACCCTATTCCCCACTCAGGCATAATAGATAAACTCTCCCAGCTAGGCATCAACCTGTATGTTACCAGATGGGTAGCTAACTGGCTCACTATTAGAACCCACTCAGTCAAAGTAGGGGAAGCCACTTCTCGTAGTAGACCTGTAGTGAGCAGTGTACCCCAAGGTTCAGTCTCGGGGCATCTACTGTCTGTGATATACTTTTATGAGGTGCAAGCCAAAACCAGTGGTCTGTGGCTGACCACGTTTGCAGATGACTCCAAGCTGGGTGCTGTCTTAAATTCCAGTAATGATGTGAATGTTCACCAAGAGGGCCTTACCCAAACTAATGACTGGTGCCAGAAGCATGGCCTCAAACTGAATTCCAAGAAATGCATCATTATCCCCTTTGGGGAAAATGTCATCCTCACTAATTATCACATCAATAACAACGTACTAGGCATGCAAACAGTCATGAGGGGCTTGGGCACCTAGGTTGATAGCAACCTGACTTTTGACCACCACATTGCCTTCATTGTATGGAAGGCTTTCTACATGGCCCACCTCATAAATAAGGGTATTTCATCCAGGAACAAGGAGATCATAGCATCCCTGTACTCCTCCCTTATCTTATCCATTATTGAATACAATGGCTCCTTTGGAATGTACCTTGTGAAGCACATGCAGCAGTTGGAGAGAGCACAGAGGTTTCTGACCAGGAAAATTCAGAGTCTCAAGCACCTATCTGTTACAGATAGGCTGAAAGCCCTGTCCCTCTACTCAGTCTCATACAGACTGCTCCGAGGTGACCTGTGCCTGGCATACAAGGTCATTTCAGACCCAGCCTTGATGGAGTTGCTGCATAAACATAAGATAAACTCCACTCGCGCAACCCACACGCAATGCCTTAACCTGGTCTGTGACATTAACAGAACTTGTTGGTGGGATAGATTTGTGTCCCAAAGACTCCCCCATCTGTGGAATAGACTCCCTCTCCATGTCAAGTAGAGTATTTCTCTAGCCCTCTTTAAGAGGAACCAGGACAACTGGATGGCAAACAGAAAATATACCCTGGGATCCCACCTGTGTCCCTGCTGGACAGGGGAAACAGGTGCTGACTTTGAGGGAACATGGGCAGAATTCTTGAGTAGGCTTATAAAGGCCTCCTGGCCAATAGCCTAATATCATCCTATGAAGCTATGAACCTATATTTGATCAAAAAGAAACACTGAATTACAATAAAGCAGCAGCAACTTTATTAGAAAGATGACTGGTATACAGTATTTTGATTTTCATGCTAGCAATAGCAATAAAATGAGTTGCTTAGGCTCAACAGCAGAGTGAAACAAAAGGTAGGAAATGAAATAAAATAGTAATTTGTTTATGATGTTCAGGATTTCCTAGCTGCTAGCACAAAAGACAGAAAGAAACTACTGACCAAACTGCAGAAGTGTGCGAACCAAATCTTTCTCTGACCCTTAAGACATTTCTGACATTTTTGTGGTCAAATTCTGTTCCAGCTCCACCTCACTCTTCCTTCCGTCTGTCCCACTCTCATTTCTCCTCATATGTCCCTTCCTGAAATCACTTTGGACCAGCAAAAGATGCCCTATGCAGCTCGACTAAAGAAACTCCAGCTCTATTCAGTTGCTTACTGCCTACTCAGAGGTGATCTCTGCCTGACGTTCAAGGCCATGACCAGCCTGGAATTGTTGAACATGCTCCACTTCAAGAAAAACAAATCCATTAGAGCTACATGCTCCAGGGATTTAAACCTTAGCACAACAATAAACAGGACATGCTGGAGGGATAGATTTATATCGCAAAGGCTGCCCTCGCTCTGGAATAAAATCCCAGTCTATGTTAGGCAGAGCCGCTCACTGACCCTCTTCAAGAGAAATCTTGATGTGTGGATGGGAAATTGTAAATTTACTTCTGGGATCACTTCAATGGCCCTGCTGGACAGAGGCTCAGGAATCTAGTCTAAAAGGGAGGCGAAAGCCAACGCATTCTGGCTAGGTTTATAAATGCCCTAGGGCAAATAGCCTAGTATCTATGTATGGACCTATACTCCAAAATAAAACCACTGGTACACTGATACTGTAGAAAATGCTGGTAGTCCACAAAGTAAAGCAAAAAAGTTTATTGTAAGACAATAGAAAGCTGGTAAGCGCTTTCGTCCTCAACAAAAAAAGGTCTGATGAAGTTCTTTTGTTGAGGACGAAAGTGCTTACCAGCTTTCTATTGTCTTACAATAAACTTTTTTGATTTACATTGTGGACTACCAGCATTTTCTACAGCATCAATATACCTGTGGTTTTATTGTGGAGTATTAGTTTCCTAGCTGCTAGCTGGTGAACAGTAAAATTACAATGTGTCTTAAATTGTCTTTGGAAGGAGTGAATCAAACTGTGAACATTTTACAAATGACAAGTTTACCTAAAATCTACTGGAGAGCAATATCCCCCTCAACCCATGCAGCCTGTGACTTAAAAGTTGCTATAAGGGGTCCTTACTTTGTTTATAAGAGCCTGTGGCAAATCCACCATTAGCGAGGTAGATTTACTTCCTTTAAGAACTACCTCACCTCTTTTTTCAGGTAATCCATCTCTACCTGATTTATTTTATGAATCTTTGATAATAATATAATTTTAAAACTATCCCAACTGAAGCACCCCACTGCAGTATGTGCTTCCACAAAATACTCCCAAAATGTCATAGTCAGTCCTAGTGCTTTCACAGAGCATTTTCCATATATTATTGTTAAGTGAATTTACTGTGATCCAGTTTCCTGGAGAGTACATAAAGCCTTTGAGTATGCAATAGAAACAGGGGCAAACTATAGGTTGCTTCTCATTTGCCACTTTCTTGCTCTTGTGAACATATTCTTAAAAAATGCTAACTGATTTTTTTCTTGCCTGTTGATAATGCAAAACATCAGTGAACACTTTTCATGACATAAAAATTCTAGCCAGTGATGAATCGGTGTTTTATTTTTTATTAAGTTATTCCATTTTTTTAAAGCATCTTTTTTGACAGGTGAGTATAGCTGACTTCTAGTAGAATTCAACTTTTCTCAAGTAGAATAATTAATAGACTGATATTTTTTAATTTCATGAAGATAAGCAAGTTTCATCACCTAGTTTTCTTCCTCACTTGTGCTTCAAACATCTTAGATCTCTGAAAAAGCAGTTGCAATGGTGGATTTCCCAAATTCAACCCAGTCTCTGCCTACTCTTCAGTCGACTGACTCCCATCCTGGATCTACACGTAGATGTATCAAATCTGGCTTGGGAAGCATGGACAGGCCTTATGAGAGTTCAAGGCCAGTGGTCCCCCAAAAGAGATAAGGGAGCACATCAATGTCTAGGAGATTAACCTCTTTCAAGCTCATCAGGTGTTTTCCCACCTGAGGAACCTAGGACCCATAAGGATTTTTAAAGACAACACAACAATAATGTGGTACATTAACAAGTGGGAGGAGGGGGAACTAGTCCTAACAGCTGTGCAGGCTAGCTGTTCTGGCATGGGACCAAGGTATAATGGCAAATCTGTCCCTGCAGGTTGTTTACTTTCCATCTGAGGACAGCATTCTTGCAAACTCATTAAGAAGGTCCACAGAAGACGTCAGGAATGGATGTTAAACAGAGAGGTCTTCCTGGACATAGACCACAGAAACAGTATTTCCCAAATAGATCTGTTTCTTTCCTCTCAGAACAGGCTGCTCAAACTCCTTTGCTCCAATATTCCTTTGACCCATCCATGGAGAATGGATGCCATATATGTATGTATATATATATATATATATATATATATATGTATAAAATCACTACTAAATACCGAACGCCCAAAATCCCAACACTTAAAACACCGAGACCACATACCCGAAACCCCACAATACCGAATATTTAAAACCGCGAAATTCAAAATCACGAAAGTTACACAACCAAACAGCACACACACACATACACACACCTTCCCCCACAACCAAACAATGCATCCTACACTAGACATAGGTAGGGGGGCAAACCCCCCTGCAGCCCCCAATTTATTATTCTAACTCCGAGATCGCACAGACACACAAGGCAAACTCACACCCACACATTACAGTTCCTCACACACACACCACAGTCACAACACACACTTACACACACTACACCCCTCACAAACACACTTACACACACATACTTACCTGAACCGCAACACCAGAAGCGCTAACGCAAAATGCCTTAACATCGGGATTTTGCGCTTCTGGTCTTTCGGTAATGCGGGGTTTCGGTCATCTGGTGTCAGTGTTTTCAGCATCAGGATTTTGGGCGTTCGGTATTTCGTAGTGATCCCATATATATATATATATATATATATATATATATATATATATATATATATATATATATATATATATATATATATATATATATAGATAGATATATATATATATATATATATATATATATATATATATATATATATATATATATATATATATATATCTGTTGAGAGGGAGTACTTCTGCATCCTCCCAATCCCAAAAAGTTCTTTTGAAGATCCAGTGGGAGAACCAAAAATCTTTCTTGTGGCTCCTTGCTGGTCCAAGTATCACTAGTTTCCTTTTTTTTTTACACCTAGCCAGGGGCTATCACTACAAGTTACCCAAAAATGTGGACTTGTTTGCACAATAAAGGGCCCTCTGATTCATCTCAATTTACAGGTTCTCTGCTTGACTTTTTGGATGACAGAATCTTAATTCATTTAAAAAACATAAAAAAACCTAGTGGTCTTAAAACTGTGTTGATGAGCTCAGTCACAATAATTTCCAAAAATCATGAAATCCAGGTAGTTTTCAAAAGCAGCAAGCCTTTATTCGTCACAGACAAGCGATCCTCAATAACAAAAAAATCAGAAATACTTTACAGTGTTAAACATATCAGCATTTATACACTTAGAAGTAGATGTGGAAGATATATGTATTGTTTAATTTTAAACCAGCCTATTCCAGGCTGTAAATGTACATTTAAGAACAGCAAGTTCTAATTAGATAATATTTATGGTTAGATAGCTATGTGCATTTTATCTTGTATCTGTTTAGTTAGCTCTTTTTACTTCTCTACCTATGTGTATGATTTTTGTTCTTATCACAGACCTGATGAAGGCTTTATTGCACTAATTAACAGAAAGCGAATTTAGTTAAAAGTCACTCTTTTTATATGTATGTTATAGTTTTATTAATACCTGATTTTGGGATATGGGTTGCAAATGAATAAGTAGTGTTTTCCTTAACTAAGATATAGTTTGATGTAATCAGTAGAAGTGTGTGGAGGTGGGTACTTGCCAGCACAAGTGACCTTCCAGAATAAGTGCTGCTTATGCTTGTTTTTACTGGAGACCTCCAATGGGGTGATGTGCAATGCAGTAACCGGGTGCATGTTTGGAACAAGATAGTGAGGAAGGTCCTTGATGGTCACCAGGCATGATTAAAAAACATGTTCTGTTTTTTTGATGTACATTCAAACACCTTTTGTTAATAGAAAAGTATGTAAAATATTGTGTTTTTGTTTTTTTCTTTCGGCCTAAAGTATTGACATAATAACAAATAATGCCTTGGAGAGAAACATTTTGACTTTACATTTTCCTGATTTATATATAATATTGTTTTCTTCTTTGAAATTCAGATGTTGATGAATGCAATACAATAGGAATCTGTGGCAATTTTTCAGCATGTATCAATACAAAAGGAAGTTACACATGCACATGTCAGCAAGGATTCCAGTCAAAGTCTGGAAAGGATAATTTCACTGATGTAGCCACTTCTGGATGTGTAGGTAAGGGCATTATTGTAGTTGTAAAGGCAGACAAAGCTTTACATTTCTGTAATGTCTTACATCTACTACAAATGTAATCATCTGTGCATTATTTACTTGTTCATTTATTCATTTTCTGATAACCTGTTAAATCCAGGTCACGGTTGCATGGGGGCAAGAGACCTACTTAGCACAGATAAAATACAATGCAGTAAAACAAAATCATGAATAGTAAATTACAGGTCTCACACATGCATACAAACTCATGCTGTCCCATGCCACACATACCTTCAGGGAGTTCAGAGGATCTCCAGTTTACCTGCTGCACATATCTAGGATGTTGAAAAAAAACTGTAGCATCCAGAAAGTAGACACATAGGCACAAAAACTCCAAACTGAAGGCTTTTCAGACAGACTAAAGTGGAGAACCAGGTGCTGTGAGGCAGTAGCATTAACTGTTGTCCTGGACTTATATTTGTTAGTTAATTACTTTGGTAATATGAAGGTGTCAGACTTACAATTGTTAGATATCCACTCTGGTAATGTCAAAGTAGCATTGTTGAATGCCTTGATCCTTTGCAGCAAGATCTCTGAACCTGAGAACTTCCTTAGAATTGAAGACATCAGCATTTGTGCAGTAACAGAAACCTGGTTCCAGAGTAGTGATAGCACTCCTGACTTTTCATGGTACAATGGCTGTTAAGGATTCACATCAGTTGGCAACTGCAGATGGTTATATGTGTTTATCAGTTGTATCTCACCACATTCTGCATAATGCAAACCTGGAAATGGTTCAGCTTGTAGCTGTACTCAGTAAAATTAATTATCATATTATATCCAATTACAGAACTCCATCTATTACCCCTTTAAAACATGAGGAATAACATAAACAGAAAAGATAATAACTAAACCAAATTCCTTTCTTATGGGTGACTTCACGTATACGGATATAAACTGGTAAACATTTGCTATCAACAGCAAGTACACCCAGCAGTTTCTGGATTTTGTAAATGCCAGTATACACAATCAGATTGTTCCCATCTACCTGATATGTTAATCAACTCACCCTTTTTCTAAATCGTTTTCCTCAGTTGTTACCACTCCTTAGTCACATCTGACCATCTTGTGAGTTTCTACCTTAACATGTGGTTTACATCCCCTAATAACAGCCATATAATTAGGAATGATTCTCATATCACTTGCATACTATTGACTGATGTTATGGATAGTCACAAATAGTATATCTCCCCAACAAACATTGCATTAGAGGCTGCTGCATCATCCTCTCACTATTACTCCCTGATGAATAAATATATGAAGGCATCTGTTATAGTCCAAAGTAAGAATAACAGCAAGTTTACAACTAAACCCATTTGGTGAAAATATCACATCAACAGGCAGTATAAGAAAAAAATATATATTTTGCATTTTATAAAAGAAACCCACTTCAGCATTATAAAATGAATTTAAAATGTCTTTCAAACTTACCATTAAGAAATATAAGGCAAACTACAAACTTAGGGTTGCAACTTATTCAAAAGACAACCATAAGGTGTTCATCAGCTATATTATGAAAATTAGAAGTACACAATTATTTACTGTATTTATCTCAAATGGTATCTCTTTCTCTGACCCTGAAGACATTTCTGACATTATTGTGGTCAAATTCTCTTCCAGCTCCAACTTACACATCCTTCCATCTGTCCCACTCTCATTTCTCCTCATATGTCCCTTCCTGAAATCACTTTGGACCAGCTGCTTTTTGTCCTTTCCAAAGTTAAAAATAACAGTTCCATGGTCCTGATAATATCCCTTAATTTCTGCTGAGAACTGCTAAGTCACATCTTGCAAGCCCCCACTATTATTAGCTTGTCAACTCAAATCGCTCCACTACTTACATCCCTACTTTATGGAGAACAGCTGTTGTGGTGTCCTTCCATAAAAGTGCCCCCTCTACTGACCCTGAGATTTATACATCTATTCTTACTAGCATTATTTAAGCTATGGAGTATATTATAATTGAAGTAATATATAATAACATAGGTGACATTATATCTCTGGCCACACACCACTGTGGATTTCAAAAAAAAAGGCAGGTCATGCCTGTTCAAGCTCACTAGGCTTTTAAAATGGTTCCTGAGGCCATTTATTTGGTACATATAGCCCATGCTGCCTTCCTCGATGTTTATCTTTGTCAGTTTATCCTAAATGGGATTGTTGAAAAACTCTGCCAATTCAACATTGATCTATACATGATTTGCTGGATTGGGAATTGGCTGTCTGGCAGAACCCACACCATTAAGGTCAGGGGGTGTTTGCTCTAGACATTTAAGCATCACCAGCAATACCCATTAGGAATCTGTTCTGGGCCACCTCCTCTATAAACCTTTCTGTCATGAATGCTGACATCAGCACACTATGGCTAGCCAAGTTTGTTGTTGAGTGTAAACTGGGAACAGAAATAATTTTGCATTATTTTACTAAATTCTCCACCAAGGGCTATACCAAGCAAATGCTTGGTGTGTTAATTATGACAAACTCTCAAAGCCAAGAAATGCAATATAGTGTCCTTTGCTAAATCCAGAATTACTTACACTTCCAATACACATAATGATGTTCTTTCTTAGATCACTGCTGCAGTATTTCAAACTGTTGGATTATCTTACACCAAGAGCAAGACATCCAGATGGGGAACCAGTGCTAAAACCTTCCATATAGCCACATATCTGTTGTGTGACCTAGTCCATGGGTGTAAGGGTACTTAATCAGATGTATGAATGTAAATCCTCAGACTATCTTGCTGCATTCTGAACACAGGTCTTACAACCTTCAGTCTGTTCTGCATGTGGTTCTTGGTATCATTGGCCTTCACTAATTCAGGTAAGTGCCCCCAATGGAGAACCTTCCTTTCCTTTTTTTTTCAGTTGAATTTCATTTTGTTGCTTTGACAAATGTCAGCTAGAAGGGGAAAGAGGGATTGAATTAGGGTGGTTCCCTACAAGGATATTCACTCCCAGTCCTTTTCTAGTTAAGGACAGAGCACGATTATAAAAACTGCATGGTCTGTCAGTCTTTTATTCCCAAGACCTTAACAACTTAATGTTTGTCACTCATTTCATATTTGAAAACTCAGAATTTAAAGTGTCTCATCCAATATAAGGTGGCAGACCCTTCTACTTCTGACATCTTGCCCATTCATAAGAAAACAATTTAGAAAACTTAGGCCTGAAAACATTGCTGCCCAGTCAGACTGGAATGTACCCACTAAGGCCTTAGAACCCACAGTATGCTTGAGTCCTGCTCAGACTCCCACTACCTCAAACCAACTGGAGGCTGGGACGGCATCTTAAGTGTGCACATTCAAAACAACTGAAGTTACTGATGATGATGATGATGATGAGAAGGGGTAACTCTTCACAATTATTTCAGAAAGACCTAAAGGCATACTGCAGATACTTACTACAGAGGTAATCCCAGGAGCAGTCATCAGGGCATATCAGAGGGTCAGAGGCTCAGCATTTAATTAAACCAGCCATCATACTCAGGAAAAATAAACAGAAAACTAAAAAATGCCACCCCCCCCCCCCCGATATCCAAAGAAAAGTAGTAGATTGATTTCTCTCAGGACCTGTTTAAAGCCGTTATGGTAGTCATGCCTCCATTTTTTACAAAGCCTACTCCAACTTTAGCCTTTCCTTCCATTTTTCAAAAGAGAACATTACAAAATTCTTCTTAAGATGAAGAAGATGAATCAGACCCAGATGAAAAGTTCTTGTCCTGTTCATCCCAGATCCACTCAGCAGGCCATGTGACCTTTGATGATGAGATTTCCCATTCCACTGATTCCCCAGTGGAAGAAGCTCCATTTGGTGAAACTGTTGTTAATATGATGAAACATTTAGAATGGGAATAAAAACATTTTTTTATGTCCAGCAGAAGTACTATAGCCATTTGGAAGTGGGCACTCCTCCTCCTGTACCTGTTCACCTGCTCTGGAGGATGTCCTTGATGCCTTTGCATCCATTTCCAGTGTACCTACTCTCAACCACCAATCCCTAAAAGGCCTGACAGATTCTACAAGGTCCCTGATGACTTGAAATTCCAGTACAATAATCCTGTGGAAGACCCATCTGTATTTTCTTTGTCGATGGACATGTCCTCTAAATTCCTTCTAACTGCCAGTGCTCTTGTTCCTGACAAAGACAACAGGCAATGGATAGATTGGGTAAAAAAAGTTTATGCAACTTCCACTTTGGCTTTTAGAACTCTAAATTACCAGACCCAGATGACTAAATACTTATTGTCTATTTTGTGCAGTTTAAATAAAACATTATCCTCCCTTAAAGGAACAGGCAGTAAGCAACAGGCCTTATCCGTGATAGCTCAGGATTTCCAAGTAGCTAGGCACAGCATAAAATATAATTCTGATGCAATAGGAGCTTCATCCAGGTCAGCTGTTACATGCTCTGTGATCAGGAGGTATACATGGTTACATTCTCAGCCCCTTCCTGAGGGTATTAAGACAAAACTGTTAGACTCCCTTTTAAACAAGGATCTGTTGTTTGATCCAGAAGCTGCCTGTCATTTCAAACATCTACAGGAACTAGGTAAAATTATGAAGGACTGCAGACAGATGCTTATTACTTCAGTATTATGATACCAAAGGAATTACCCTGCCAACTTCACTTCTTTTGCTTGTGGGTAATTTAAGCCTCCTCATAAGGCCGGGAAAATGCCTAAGAAAAGATGCTAGGACAAACCAGACAAGGGTTCTAGATCTACTAAAATAAGGGTGCATGTCTACCCTATGCCCCTTCCCTACCCTCTGTCCATCTCTACCCTTGACCAAAAGACTCACTTCATCCCTAAAAAAATTGGCTACTCATCACCACAGCCAAATGGGTTCTTTCCATCATTCAGGATGATTGAAGAATGACTTTGAAAGAAATTCCTCCATTTGTTGGCATCCCTCCTCCTCCTCCTCACAAACAGATACATTTGTTGTGTCCAATCATCCAAACTTTAATCAAGCAAGATACAATAGAGCCAGTCCCCCCACAATAAGTAAGAAAATGTTCTATTCTGGGCTGTTCCTCGTGCCATGAAAAGGAGACTGGAGACCAATTCTGGACCTCTGCAAACTCAACACTTTTCTCCATGTTCTGTCTTGAAAATCTTATAACTACTGACCTTGTTGCCTCTAATTCTGTCTCAAGCCTTCATGGTGTCTCTTGACTTAAAAGATGCATATCTTCACATCCCAATCCACCCTGCTTTCAGGAAACTTTTGTTTTCTGCTAGTTCATCACATTTTCAGTTCTCTCCTTTGCAATTTGGACTTTTTACAGCTTGCATATTCTTCATAAAGGGTCTACCTCATCATAGTTTTCTGCAGGACTCAGGGAATCCAGATATTTCCTTAACTGAATGACCAGTTGATATAGATGGCATCAAGACAGATATTCTTGGAGCACCTCAATTTCACCTTGTCCCTTATTCAGTGCCTGGGGTTCACCATCAGTCTCAAGAAGTCTGCAATGTTACTAAGCCAAGACATGTATTTCTTGGTATGTATACTAAATACCAAGCTCCAGCAGACTTTCCTAGCACTAGACAAAGTAAAACACCTAACCAGTTACTTCCTCTTTTTTCCTCCTCTTCAGTCCTGTATAGCAAGGGAGTACCTTAGAGTGCTGGAAATCATGGCATCTACCATTCCCATGAACTCATTTGCTACACTCCACATGAGGAAGATCCAGTAGTACCTGAAGCCCACCTGGTCCCAACATTCACATCCTGTGGATGCACAACTCCATTTCATACCATGTCTAAAGAAGGAAATCCTACAGTGGAATTCACAAATAAAGCTCAACACAGGTCTACACTTCAAATTGTAAACACCAAGGCAGGAAATGCACCCAGATGCATGAAACAATAAATGGAAAGCCTGGATATAAAACTTGAGAGTTCAGGAGCAGTGGTAAAAAAAAAATCTAAGATCAGATCACATCAATCTAAAGGAAATGAAGTCACTACTGCAGGCCCTCTAGACCTTCAGCCACTACTGGAAACCAGGTCCTTTAATAGTGTTCACAGACAGCATTACCATCATGTGGTAGATAAACAAACAGGGGGTACCAGGTCTTACCAACTGTACCTAATGGATATTTTAGATTGGGAGCAGGCCACAAAAGCAAACCTACCAATCCAATAGGTTTACATTCCTTCACAGGACAACGCTTTAGCAGGCCATTTAAGCAGATCAAGAAAAGACTTCCATGAATGGATGCTGGACAGGGGGATGTTCCTAAACATAGTCCACAAATGAGGATGCCTCAGATAGATCTGTTTGCCTACATTGACAATAAACATCTCCTACTATTTTGCACAACGATTTACTGTCTTCAATCTTGAAAATGGATACAATGCACCTTCCTTGGAAAGAGAGGTATGTATTTGCCTTCCCTCCACTTCCTCCTCATCCCAAGGTCTTTCCAAAGATGCAAAAGGAATGCCCAATGATCCTACTAGTGACTTTCTTTTGGCCTCAGTAGCACCGGTTCCCTTTTTTCTTCCACTTAGCCAAGAGCAATCAGCAGAAACCCCCCCTCCATAATGGACTTGCTCACAAATCAGAAGCATTCGCTTCTTCATCCTATCCTGTCATCTGTCAGCCTTATTAAGGAGATGATAGGATTCTGATCTCTTTTAAACACCAAATGTTAAATTGTCCAATCTCGCCTTTGTTCTTGCTGGATGAGTTCAGAGCCGATCCTTGGCTCTGACTCGGCCACTTTCTATAGCTTGAGAGCTCTTTACAAGCTCGAGGCTACCTCTTATCCCAGAATGCCCAGTGTCAGCTACCCAGATCTTGTTTGCTGCTTTAGCTGTGAGGTTGCGTCAGTACTGGCTCAGGCTTAGTATAACTTTTTTCTCTATTTAAAGTCAAATATTTTACTTGGAAAAATTGTTATATTTTTTCTTTTATAGTAGTTTGTAAGTTTCTTTAGCTGTAAACTCCTTATCTCATCCTTTGTTGTGTTTTTGTGCTGTGTTGGCCATTGCCCCTTAGTCGCTAGGCCTTCTGTTGCTCCCTGAACTCGTTTAAGTTAAAGAGTTACCCCCCGCCCCTTTAAGGACAGCCGTTTAAGTTAGAGGCTCTCCTGTAAGGTCTTTATTAATATAATTTATAGTTTATTATTGTAGTGTGTCTTTTTGTGGTACTTCAGAATGTCTAAGGAAGTTAAATCCTCAGGTTTTAAAAAGTGTGACTCATGCTGTCAGAAGATGTCTCTGACAGATGGGCATACCAGTTGTGTTTACTGCTTGGGGGCTCTGCACTTGCAGGACTCTTGCTCTATTTGTCATGCCTTTAGTCCAAGGGTCCTGCAGGAGTGGAAAAACAAGCTAATCCTCCATGGATTGTTAAAACAGGATTCTCTGGCTAAAGCATCTCAACCAGTGAAATCTTTGAAATCAGTCAAGCCATATTCCATATTCGGAACCGACCTGTGAGCATGACAAACCAAGTGTGTCGGTTCCCTCTAGCACCTACAAGACTACTCCTCCGTTGGCTCCAACTTTTACTTTGGAGTCATCTCAGAGCCACAAATGAGCTAGGTCTCCTTCATTGGAGCAAATTCACTCAGTGCCACAATTACCCTTACTTCAGAGCAAAGCCAGTCATCGCTCATCTTCCCACTCCTCTCGATCCTCGAGGTTATTGGATCAGGATGTGGAGAGAGTGGTCAGTAGGTTGTTGAAGTCACAGACCCTTGCAAAAATGCTTTCGAGCCCACCTCAACAGGCTCCAGCTCCATCCGCTTCGATTTTTGATTCCTCCTCCGACTATGCTTAGTTTGGAGCCGGAGTCCATGGATGCTCCGATAATGGTTCCTTCGGCTCTGATGACATCCTCTTCGGCTCCAGCATTGGCTCTGATTACCTTGGTTCTTCCGCCCATCGAGGTATCTGGGCATGGAAGCTCTCTCGTCAGCTCCAAGGGGGGAAGTGGCATCGGACCCTTGTCCGACCCTGCTCTCCCTCTTGGAGCGTCGGCTCAGTTGAGATCAGCTCCCACATCAGCCTCAGAACCATCGTCCTTGGGGCAGAGTGGGATTCTTGTCTCTTCAGAGCCAGAGCTCTCTTTGTGTCGAGACCGTGATGCCATCAAGGTCATGTGGACAGAGCTGTCCCCACAGGTGGCCCCATTGGTCCCATTGGCTCCGTCCTCCTTGGTGCCCTTGACAACCTCTGCTCCTCCTCCAGCCCCAAAGCGTAGGGAACCTATGCCCCAGGACACCCCATTGGGTGAACCCTCTTCTTCCGAAATCTCCCCACAACATTCTGAGCAGTCTTTTCAGAAGGAAAAGTGCAAGAGGAAGCACCAAGACTCCCCTGAGTCTGTCACCTCAGATACAGACCTGGATGAATGAGAGGGGTCCCCAAGGTCCCCCTCTGAAGATGTTTCCTTTTCGGACATCCTTGAGATTCTTAGGCAGAGGTGTAGCTGGACTTCCCTAGCCCACTCCGAGGATGAGTCTGTATACTTGGACGCATTTGGTTCCCGACATTCCACCTCCTGGGTGTCTCCGCCTTTTGATCCACTCATGTCTGTAGTGTCTCGAAAGGCTTGGTCAGCTCCAGATTCCATAGAACCTGTCCCGAGGAGACCCAATAAATTTATCACAGCTCTCCAAGACAAACAATTCCTGACCAAAGGTGTCCCAGTTGATGCCATGGTGGCAGCAGCAGCCACAAAGAGAGAGTTAGCTGAAACCTCCTCATCTGTCCATCAACCAAATAAAGACTCACATAAATGGACAGATATTTGAAGCAAATGTTTTCATCAGCGACCTTCTTCCTTAGGTCCTTGAACGACCTTTCCCATTTTACTAGGCTTCAGAGGGATCTCCTAAAAGAGCTTGGAGATACCCTACAAGATCCCCAGTTAAGGGAGCTTCAGCCAAGGTAGCTACCCAGCTGGCGAGTCTAAATTCAGTAGTCAACTCCTCCATGAGGTTTATTTCATACGCAGCCAATGGAGCGAGCAGAGCAGCAGGAACAGGAGTGGCTCTTAGCAGACATTCTTGGCTGCGGCTGTGTCAGTTTGCGGAACCTTTCAGAGTGTCCTTCACCAATACCCCCCTTTAATGGCTCCTCTCTCTTTGGGCCTCAGGTGAGAGACATGCTTACCAGGTGCCAGCAGGAAGTCAAGACGCTCTCTGATGTGGGAGTCCATTTTTCCTCTCCTACCAGACCATACCCAAAGGGTCACAAGGGTGGAAAGATGTGGTTTTGAAAATCCCAGGGACCCTTGCCTGATGCACGTGGTGAATTTTCCCCCAGGGGCAGAGGGGGAAACAATAACAATGGCAGACGCCACTTTCATGGCAGAGAGGGTCCGCAAAATCAGGGTGACAGAGATACATTCTTTTCCAAACCCTATCAACATCCCTGAAGGGATGCCTGACTGCTCAACAATGGAGGCAGTCGGGGGAAGGCTTTCATTGTACCCAATCGCCTGGCAAAATATTACAAAAGACAGATGGGTACTATCCATTATATCCGGACGTTACAAGATTCCCTTCCATCAACCCCCTCTTGTTTCAAAAAAATCCATCCCAGATGTTTCACCCAATTTAAGGTATCAGGCAGTCACAGAAGTTTCAAGACTAATAGAAAAACGAGGCATCCAGGAAGTCCCCACAGACCAAGTAGGATCCAGAACTTACTCAAGATTCTTTTTAGTGCCCAAAAAGACAGGGGACTGGAGACCAATTTTGGATCTCAGCAGATTAAACAAATCTATACAAAAAGAAAAGTTCTGGATGGTGACACTGCAGTCCATTCTCCCCTTTCTGGGTCAGGACAATTGGATGTGCTCCATAGATCTTCAGGACGCGTACTATTATATAAAAATAGACAGATGGTCCAAGAGATTTCTATGCTTCCGGCTAGGGGCCAGTCATTACCAATTCAGAGCTCTGCCCTTTGGTCTCACCACACCCCCTAGGGTGTTCAAATGCATGGCAGTAGTTACGGCTCACCTGAGACGTCTAGGATTCCAGGTGCTTCCTTATCTGGACAACTGGCTCCTCACTGCTACCACCAGGCAACAACTTATAGAGGCACAAGATTACACCATCACATACTGTGCTCAACTAGGCATCACAATAAACTTTGAAAAATCTGCCTTGTTGCCTTGTCAATCTATTACGTACATAGAAGCAGAGCTAGACACAAGAAAAATGATCACAAAATTGCCTCAGGAAAGAGTTTCCATTATTTGACAACAAGTGTCACTTCTCCTGAGGAGCAAAAGAATTCAAGTCAAATATGTTCTTCAAGCTCTAGGGTCCATGGCAGCAACCATTCTTCTAGTTCCCTTAGCACGCTTTCACATGAGAATCCTTCAGTGGCTTCTTTTCACACAATGGTCCTTCTAGGAATTACCCATGTCTCACATGATGCTAATTACGGAATCTTGCAAAAGACACCTTTCCTGGTGGATGGTCTCCCCACTAGTGACTCAGGGCAGACCTTTCATGGAATCCCATCCGGTTGCCACAATGACCATGGACCCTTCCCTGATAGGGTGGGGGGATTATCCCTGGGACATCCAACGTAATAGCGGACAGGCTCAGCAGGGCTATCCTCATGATCTCTTTGCCTCTCCCCTCAACAACAAATGCAACAGCTACTTCTCTGTTGTTCCTCATCCAGGTCAGACACCCAGGGTCGCTCTAGTCCACGATTGGCCTCAGGGACTCCTTTATGAATTTCCCCCCTTCACCCTAATTCCAAAAGTCATTCAGAAAGCAAAATTGTTGGGTTGCAAGATGATCCTCATTGCCCCCTGTTGGCCTCGACAGATTTGGTTTCCATTCCTTCACCCCTACCTTCTAGCCCAGCCTTGGATTCTGGACCCAGTAACGGACCTCTTGATTCATGAATCAAGAGGGCTACACCAATCCCTCCAATCTCTCAAGCTCACAGCTTGGTTACTCCACTTTCAGTCTTAGCCAGGCTCACCAATGTTTCCCCAGCAGTGCGTGATATTATTGTTTCCTCCCATAAGACAACTACAAGGAAAGTTTATGCTAGCAAATGGAAAATATTCTCTTACTGGGCAGAATCCAGGAATTTAGATCCTTTACAGCTCCTGTACACAAGATTTTGGATTTCTTAGCAGAACTGTTTCAGTCTGGTGCAGCTGCTGCTACCATCAGAGTACAACTAGTTGCCATTTCAAATTTTCACATCTGAGTTTTTAACTCAAGCATAATGTCTCACAAACTCTGTAAGGCCCTCATGAGAGATACATCTCTACTTAGACCACAAGTGAAAGAGCCCCTTCCACAATGGGATCTCAATTTAGTTCTGGCTTCCTTGATACTGCCACCCTTTGAACCAGCAGCATCATGTTCTTTGAAATTTCTCTCTTGGAAAACTCTCTTCCTAGTTGCTATTACTTTGGCCAGACATACTTCAGAACTTCATGCACTATGTGTTCGCCCTCCATACCTAGTTTTTCACAAAGACAGAGTTTCTCTGAGAATCAACCCATCTTTTCTATCTAAAGTTTGTTCAGGACACAACTTGAATCAATCCATTGAACTTCCTGTCTTTTTCCCTAATCATTCCAACAAGGCAGAATACAGATTACACCAATTGGATGTGCATAGACAACTGTGTTTCTATCTCCATGGAACTAAAGAGATGAGAAAATCAGATCAGTTGTTCCTTTCATTTGCTAACAACAAACAGGGCCTTCCAGTTTCTAAAGTAACCTTGTCAAAATGGTTATCAGACACCATTGCCCATACCTACCATTTGAGACAAAAAGGTCTTCCAGCAAAACCCAAAGGTCATTCAACCATGTCAGTATCTACTTTGGTAGCATTTCAGTCTAGAATGCCCATAGATTCAGTTTGTGCAGCAGCTACTTGGGCAGATCCTCATACATTTATTTCTCATTACAAAGTAGATTTGGTCTCCCGGGGCAGAGCTTCCTTTGATTCCACGGTTCTGAAGAGTCTGTTCCAATGAGCCACCCAGGATTGAGGTGCTAGGGACACTGTCCCATCCAGCAAGAATGAAGGCAAGATTGGACAAATTAACATAATGAAGTTATGTACCTACCATAACATTCCATGTTAGTTGTCCATCTCGCCTTCCTTCTTGCTTCCCTCCCTCCTTCCCCCTTCCTCGAGGATTGAGAGGAGTTTTTTCAATGCTTTCACTGGTTAACTTGTTTTGTTATTAGTTGCTTCCCAAGCAAACCATGACAATTTACTGTATTTCCAGGTTTAATAATAATGGATTATCTTCTATGATTATGTGTAGTGTGAGCTATCTCAAATGAGATCTGGGTAGCTGATGCTGGGCATTCTGGGATAAGGAGTAGCCTCGAGCCAGTAAAGAGCTCTCGAGCTACAGAAAGTGGCTGAGTCGGAGCTGATCCAGCAAGAAGGAAGGCGAGATGAAGGACAACTAACATAGAATGTTAGGGTAGGTACATAACTTATTTTTCTGTAAGGATGTGCCCAAGGTTCTCCAGGAGGCAAGCAAACCTACTACTGGGAAATCTTACATAGCAAAATGTAAAAGGTTTTCTATATGGGGTCTGGCTAAAGAACAGGACCCATTTCAGGCTAGCATCCCGCTAGTCTGCTCTTATTTGTGTGTGCTGCAGAAATCTGGACTAGCATACTCTTCTGTATAACACATTTCATCTCTATCTTCTTATCTACCTCTGGATCCTCCTGTTTTGGCTACACTAGATGTAAAACAGTTCTTAAAGTATGTACTATACCTGAAACTACCAAGGAAAGCTATCCCTTCAACTTGGGACCTCAACTCTGTGTTAGAAAAATGTACAATCCCTAATTTAAAGCCACCAGCCTCTGCAGCTCTCAAATTATGTACTTGCAAAAACATTCTTCTGGTAGCTCTCACCTCTGACAGATGAGTCTCAGAACTACAAGCCCTTATGGCTACGCCCTCATTCTTGGCATAGGTTGTGAATGAATTGTCCCTTAATCAGGCAATTAAGAGGCCCACCTTCTTACCTAGCCCACAGACTAGCAGAGAAAGAATTCTCCGTTCCTTTGATGTCCATGGACAACTCAGATTTTACCTAGATTATGCTAAAGATGTGCTCAAATGGACCAACTCTTTGTCTCCTTACAGGATTCAAACATAGGAAACCCAGTTTCTAAGCAAACTATTGTTAACTGGATTGGAAATGCTTACCTTCTCCAGCAAAGGCACACTCTACCAGAGCAGTAGCCTCATCTGTAGACTTCTACAAGGGGACTTACTCTTGGACTATTGTAGGAGCAGCTACTTGGTCTTCAGAACACACATTTACCAGACATTACAGAATGGATGCCTTCTCTATATCCAGGGCTGCCTTCTCCAAGTCAGTCCTATCTGGACTACTGGACAGCTCTCTTATGCTTCACTCCCTATAAGTTCTGGGAATCTCCCAATAGTTTAGAATACTGCAGCAGTGATCTAAGGAAGGACATACTACAGTTATGTAAGAACTTACCATAACAGTAGATGTCCTACTGATCCACTGTTGCAGTATTCCTTCCCACCCTCATTTAGCGAGGGGGGACATTATCCTTTTATGCCCCTCCTCTCTTAGCTGACATATTTTTTCTTTCTCAAGCTTCTACTGGCTTACTGGTGTAGAGATAGTCTGAGGATTTACACTCTTACATCCATGTATGTACTCTTATACCCACTGGCTTAGGTCATTAGAGCATATAGCTCTGTGGAAGGTTTTAGCTTTGGCACCCCAGCTGGATGACTTGGTTATTTGGCACGATAATCCAGCAGTTTGGAATACTGCCCCAGTGATCAGCTGGACATTTACTGTTGTGGTAAGTTCTTACACAGTTGTATTTTCTACTTAGTTCTGATACATTATTCAAAGACTTGAGAACATTTGTTGATGACAGACTCTCAGTTGGCAATTGTTTTGCTGTGGTGGTTAGAAAATCTTCCTTTCGTACATAACTTCTGGGTATCTCCTTAAAGTCCAAAGATGTCATAGTCTCAAACCCCTTTGTGATGTAATTTTCTACATGCCTAAACCAACTTTTGACGGTTCAATGGTCCCTCACTAAAACACTCTCGGGCATTAATACCATTAGCTTCCCAGACAGATTAAAAGCCTTATCCCACTACTCAGTTTCATATAGACTCCTGAGGGGTCTTCTTAGCCTTCCATGCTGTGAATGACCTTGAACTCTTTGAACAGAACCAATGGTAAAGCAAACACCTAGGACCTACTACTTCATTAACAATGACAAAAGGCATGAGAGGTACCTAACTCCATTATAAAGTATTCTGCACTTGTGAAATAGAGTGCCAGATACTTTGCTAACAACTTTTAAAGACAGTATGGATAACTGGATCTGTGAGCATACATTTTCCCCTGGAATATGTGGGGAAAACCAACTTTATAGTGGCTTGTTAGTGTTAAGTCTCCCATCACTACTGGGTGATGTGACTAAGCTTCTCAGTGATCACCTTGGTCATAAGTTTAGTAAGAACCCAGGAAACTGTGAATATCTTTTCAGGAACAGTACATTTTCCTCGTGTCACATCGGAATGAAACTGCAAAAGACCTGTTAGCATTTAAGATATAATGATCTTTATATATTAAGTTGTATAATTGTTTGCTGATATGAAAACAATCCTGTTTAGAGTTTAATGGAAATGCACTCATCTGTAATGCTGAGGTCAGGAGAAGCTAAAACTGTATCAGAAATGCATTGCACACAACTGTCTGTACAATTAAATATTGTTTAAACTACCATTGCACAGATATTGTAAGTAATAAAAGACAGAAATGCCAGAACAAAGTAATATGGCCACAGACGTGCCTTTGTCAGGCTTTTCTTGTGTGAAGATATCATTGTCATCATCATTAACTCCTGCTTCTTTGATTTTATATGGGATTGATGTGTTCCCTCATTTGACACCAGTCTCCTACATTCTTCAACTGTCATGCCCAGCTGTCACTGGGCTTCCCTCATGCAATCAAGACATACCTTGTAAGGGCTTCCTTGTTTCCTCTCACCTTCCTGTATTACACAAATCTGACAATGTTAAAGTCTGTTCATCTCTAAGACGCAAGGTTTTTAATCATTGTGTGCATGGCAATTCTACATTTTCCCCATGGTTGGGTGGGACCTTTCCTCATCTGTAAAAGTATGCTAGGTGTTTCCACCTTAAAGATGGACGTTTCCAGGTTCCAACCCAAACCTTCCAGTTGATATTTAAAGATATGCCAAAAAATGCACCCATCTGCTTATTGAATCAGGTGAGGTGCACAGTACCCTTTAGGCAGGAAAATATGGACAACATACTGACCACGATGTCAGGACTGGCCATTTGGTGAGCCACTAACAACTTTTACAAAACTGGTTTTGAATGATTTGTGTATTTTTGACTGACACCATCCATCAATGGATTTAAATGTTACTACAGCTGGCTTATTTTAATCATTCCTGGCCAGTGATAAGTTTAATCTTTGATGTGGAAAACCAACCGGAATCTACACCTGAGACATACCCCAGTTAAAAAAGATTAACAAAAGTTGTGGCTTTATGAAGTACATTAATGCACTTTTAACACTGTTATTGTATAGAAATTTGGATTTTAGTTACCTGCATTGAATTCTTGGATTGTTTCTGGATTTGAAGTTTTGATAAGATTGTGGATGAAACACTGTTTTGAAAGTTCAGCATTTAAATGGAAGTGAGTCAGTGTAAAAGGACAATTTCTAATTAGAATACAGTAGAACAATGACTGTGTTCTGCTGTCTGAAGTGAAATGATAAATACAGCACTTTTGCGTGGAGACTTCCTGTTGGATTTTAATAAGTGGACAGAATGTATTTGCCTTTGTATCACTGGATTCATAAGGATATATGCTGCCTGTATGAATGCTGACACATGATGCTTCAGTTCTTATTTTATGTGTTCAGAACAGGGGAAATGTGCATATTGATCTTGAAATTCTGCATTAGTCATTATATTCAGAAGTAAAATCTCCCTGTTGAATTTTAAACTGCATTTACACATTGTATCTTGATAATTAAAAAAATTGGACCTCTCTGCCTTTTGCTTTTCACTCAGATTACTTTTCTTTTCAGATCTATTGAATTCAGACTAGTTTCTAGATCAGTATACAGGCAATCTTTATAACTTCATGGTTTTATGAAATGATGCTAGTGTGACAAATTTCTGCTAAATGATGTTAAAACTTTAGTTAAAGAACCTTTCAGCATACTTTTAAAGGTACAGGTTACTTAATTGTGACTCTCAGTATTACGTTTCCTTCTGCACTGACACCTTCCTCTTAAAAAGGCTTTGCAACTTGCTTTGTTAAAGGAACTTTTCAGATTTTTAAGTTTTTTTTCCCCATGCCAAGGGGCCCTAGATTAGCATAACAGCTATGTACTTCATATATCTATCTATATGTGATGTGAACACCCTCCAAGAGGGCCTTACCCAAACTAATGACTGGTGCCAGAAGCATGGCCTCAAACTAAATGCCAAGAAATGCATCATTATCTCCTTTGGGGAAAATGGTGTCTCCACTAATTATCACATTAATAACAATGTACTAAGCACACAATCAGTCATGAGGGACATGGGCACCCAGGTTGATAGCAACCTGACTTTTGACCACCATGTTGCCTCCATTCTACAGAAGGCTTTCTACATGGCCCACCTCATAAGTAAGGGTATTTCATCCAGGAACAAGGAGGTCATAACATCCCTGTACACCTCCTTTATCAGACCCATTATCGAGTACAGTGCACCCTTCAGCATGTACCTTGCCAAGCACATGGAGCATTTGGAGAGACCACAGAGGTTCCTGACCAGGAAAGTCCAGGGTCTCAAACACCTATGCTATACAGATAGGCTAAAAGCCCTGTCCCTCTACTCAGTCTCGTACAGACTGCTCAGAGATGACCCGTGTCTGGCATACAAGGCCGTCTCAGACTCAGCCTCAGTGGAGTTGCTGCATATCCATAAGTCTAACTCCACTCATGCAACCCACATGCAAGGTCTTAACTTGGTCTGTGACATTAATAGAACTTGTTCACAGGATAGATGTGTGTCCCAACGATTCCCCCATCTGTTGAATAGACTCCCTCTCTATGTCAAGCAGAGTACCTCACTAGCCCTCTTTAAGAGGAACCTGGATGACTTGAGAAACAGAAGATATACCACTGGGACCCACCTGTGTCACTGCTGGGCA